>NC_060127.1:208321869-208622119 GCF_021461395.2 Schistocerca americana | reverse complement strand
GCAATAAAGGAAACAAAAGAAAAGTTCGGAGTAGGTATTAAAATCCATGGAAAAGAAATAAAAACTTTGAGGTTCGCCGATGACATTGTAATTCTGTCAGAGACAGCAAAGGACTTGGAGGAGCAGTTGAATGGAGTGGATAGCGTCTTGAAAGGAGGATATAAGATGAACATCAACAAAAGCAAAACAAGGATAATGGAATGTAGTCGAATTAAGTCGGGCGATGCTGAGGGTATTAGATTAGTAAATGGGACACTTAAAGTAGTAAAGGAGTTTTGCTATTTGGGGAGCAAAATAACTGATGATGGTCGAAGTAGAGAGGATATAAAATGTTGACTGGCAATGGCACGGAAAGCGTTTATGAAGAAGAGAAATTTGTTAACATCGAGTATAGATTTTAAGTGTCAGGAAGTCGTTTCTGAAAGTATTTGTATGGAGTGTAGCTATGTATGGAAGTGAAACATGGATGATAACTAGTTTGGACAAGAAGAGAATAGAAGCTTTCGAAATGTGATGCTACAGAAGAATGCTGAAGATTAGATGGGTAGATCATATAGTTAACGAGGAGGTACTGAAGAGGATTGGGGAGAAGAGGAGTTTGTGGTTCAACTTGACTAGAAGAAGGGATCGGTTGGTAGGACATGTTCTGAGGCATCAAGGGATCACAAATTTAGCATTGGAGGGCAGCGTGGAGGGTAAAAATCGTAGAGGGAGACTAAGAGATGAATACACCAAGCAGATTCAGAAGGATGTAGGTTGCAAAAGGTACTGGGAGATGAAGAAGCTTGCACAGGATAGAGTAGCATGGAGTGCTGCATCAAACCAGTCTCAGGACTGAAGACCACAACAACAACAATGTGTAGGCCTTGCCCGTCGGTTCTAGTCTCATCAATCTGCCCACAGGCCAGTTCTGTTTGTGTGTGGCATAATGTGATGGATTTTCGTGGTTTATCCGTGGGCTCAGGACTGTGGTGCTCAGCAGGCCAGAGGCCGTGGGCGATGGATTTCAGGAACTGTGACTGGCTCACTGCAAGTACATTGTACAGTGCAGTGTTTTATACATATTTTATTCATTCTAGTACATTTTGGCATTTTGAAAGTAGTTCGTATATTAGAAAACATGGATGTAAGCAGAAGAAAATTGTGACAGTCGCTGGCAGAAAAATTACACAGTATCTGCAAAATGAAATGATTGTGTGGCATTTATGGCAGAGCCCATCCTGGAAAGTTTGGCTACTGGGTTGCAAGTTTTCATTTAGGTGACACCACATTGGGCGACTTGCATGTTGGCGATCACAAAATGATGATAAGGACAGCACAACACAACACTCAGTTCACGAGTGAAGAAAATCTCCAACCTGACCAGAAATTGAACCCAGGCCTGCTGCATGTTAGACAAACACATTACCACTCAGCTGAGCTGTCGGACCCATAATACCTCTCAAATAATAGACATAACACACTGAGTAATAACTGACAATAATGACCATAGTAGAAACAACATTTTGTGGGCCGTCACGTATAGTGTTGGTTTACACAACTCTTCCCCACCTTATACACTTCTTTCAAGAGGCCTACTACTTTTTGAGATTAATGCTGAAATTAGTGAAGGTATTTTAAATATGTCTTTTGACTCCAAGGAAATGCGTATTTTTGTCACCAAATGTGTTTTGTTTTATTGAAATGAAATAACATCAGTAGTCTTAATGAAACACATGTACCATTTGGCTTGCTTTCTCCACCTAAAAACAGTTCATTACAAAAGATGTTAATATTAGTACCTAAGAGTTTTGCTCACACATTTAGAAATATAGAAGTCTCTTTTTTTTGTCAATCTAAGTCTTTATTAACACTTTAGATCTCAAAATTTGTCAGGGAAAATGCTAAAATTTGTCTAGAAATCAGGGAAATTTACTTGGGGGAACTTGTGGCAGCCCTCAGTATTAAAATCATGATGAGAACACCCTTCAGTGGAATGAAAGGCACATGCCAGGTATTGGTTACTCAGCTATGGCTTGCCAAACTGACAATGTGTGATTCACAAATAAAATAGTTGTTGCTGAGAAAAGTAAACAATTGATTTGTTGCAGAAGACATTTGAAAAACATTGTCATGAAAGTAGATCATCTTTTCTCAGCAATACGTTTCAACAAATTAAATGCATCAAATCACCACACTCTTTCAGGATACTCATACTTTCAGAACAATATTGACCACTTCATTTGTGTAGCCTATTGTATAGTTAGTTTATTAATGCCAATGGTGTGTACACATCCACTGAATTGCTTTCTCTCATCACGACAAGCCAATTAAAACATTCATGAGGACTTCTCAACTGTTTCTAGGTTGCAGTGAAAGATGTGATGTCCACATGTACATAGTAGAATGTCTCTTATTACATCCATATCCAATTAATGATACTGAAACTTAAATATTTCAGATATTGTGCAATTTTTACCTGCAGCACAAAGGGGTCATATCCGTGAAAATTACGCCTTTTTGAATTTTTGTAACAGCTCAGAGATACATCAGCATAACAGGCAACAAGTAGGTAACCTTGTTTTACTTTCTAGCATTACTTCTGGATCACATGATAAAATAATATTCCTTAACTTCATATTCACTACACTCATGATGAATTGTCTGTCCCTTCTAATGATCTGAAAACATTGTGAAGGTGGAAGATACAATCTCAGTGGCTAATGGCTCACTGGTTACCGAACTGTGTATTGTTCTTGACAAAAGTATAAACAAAAAAAAAAAAAAAAAAGTACGGATATATGTGACTGACAACTGTTACGTACTGGCGAAAAGAGATGGAGTGTTTAAAAGGCGAAAAACAAAACACTACTCAGTGACAATAAAATTCAGTATACTTTAAGGCTATATTTTTTGGATAAGCACTATTTCTCCAGCCCGTAAGCACCATGTCAAAGTGAGCATATGGCAGGACTGGCTTCCCACTATCCACCTCACCTCTCCTGCAGTGCTCATGTGGTGTGTGGTGTGTGGTGCGAGAAACGGTGCCACAACCACAATGCCGCGTTACCTGGCACAGGCACATGTTGTGTCCCCATGATATCACATCTTAATCTGTGCAGCCTCATTTGAACAAAACATGAGCACTGTGCTGCGACACACCACATGCACTACATGCATCTCAATTTGCATCTAGTGTAAGACTGACACATATATTTGTAATATCAGTGTTAATTAATAAGTGGTGGTTTTCCTGTTTGCTCTTTGATAGGATATTGAATACAGTCTTTCATATACTTTAGCTCACTTGTGTTACTATTGATAGGCTTGTAACATTTTATATATTAATATTCAGATGTTTGCAAGAAATCATTAAATGGTTATCAAAAGAAATTGGAAATCATTTTACATTCAACAGGTTGTTTCACAGGCAGAACTAATCCGTTCCCTAGAGTCAAAACTAACAGCGCTGCAAAGCGAACTGGAATTGTGTCACGTTTCACAGCAGCAGTTGAAGATAAAAGCAGACATGGCATGTAGAGAGAAAGAAAATTATTGTTCCTTTATTGGACAGTTTCTTGAATCTCTCAAGAGGAAAGGACAGCTTAAAGTTGTGGATTCAGAAGGTAATACGGTGCGTATCCATAGATAATTGTCTCCGTGAAAAGAATGTAACTACAGGCTTACTTTTACATACTTGCATATGTTCTCTTTTATTCAAAATTGTAGTGAACCATTGATTAGGTTACAAAAAATATTTTGAGTAGATGATGCAGCACAGCTTTCATAAAGATTGTAAATTCCACCATATAATACACAACTTTACTTACTATTTTATTTAAACATTCAATGTCCGTCAAATTCAGACAATCTTTGGGCCATAGATCCTGTTCAGTTGTGCAGTCCACAGTTTCAATGACCAATAGATCTGAAATGTTCTACTTAAGTATAGCATGTATTATAATGTTAATGTTCACATTGGAAGACATAGGACATATTTGTTATAACACGATATGTTGAATAGAATATTACACAACAATTAGTCAGCGTTATTGTGGAATAAACAGTTGGACAGTGTTTATGACATGAAGAAAGTTGGAACTTGTTCAGCATGTTCTGTCTTTAGAAAATAATAAGCACAGCCATCTATAATACAAATAAATAAATAAAATATAGTTCCGAACCAAAAATATTACAAAGCTCTAGGAGTTGACGTTCATAACATCATCAGTAGGCGGTATCTTCAAGCTCATAATCAATCACAAACCTGAAATAACTGTAATTTACCTTAATCTGTGGGAGAAGTAATAAACGATAAATTTGTCATAATTTGAGAATACTGAGTATGCAAGAAAAACCAGCAATTTTGCATGAAACTTGACCAGCTCAGCTTTGCAGTGAAGACTTTTACTTCTCATTTTTTCATGTACTTAAAAATTTCACTTCACCACCTCTATTTTCTCTTTGTAACAAACTGTATGCAGTGATGCTACTTGCAAAACTTTCAGTCTGTCCTTGCCTAAGCCCAGTATTGAAATTTGTGTAAGTTTTCATCAATTATTTGCAATAACGTCAGTAAACTAGTGGCCAATATACTTTTCCTGCAACTACTGGAGTTCAGAAGCCTGTATCTTTTGAATAATTCTTGATTTGCATACCTTACAATAAATTCATCTAGATTCAGATTGTCACTAAATTTCTAATACTTTTAATAAAAATGGCACTATTGCATTATTCATGGTGTTCTGACACACAGCTTGTACACCCTTGATGACCCATGTGCTTGTGAAAACTAACGCGCACATGCGCGCGCGCACACACACACACACACACACACACACACACACATTGTGCTTGTAATTAAAGTTTTTACACAGTACATATGTAGTGGATTAGGAATGGGGCATGGGCAGAAAAGACGAAACAAGTGAGAACAGCATAATATTGATTTTATTATTAATGGCTAACACAATTTGTTAAATATGAGCACTGGAGATGCTGTCGAGACACTGCATCCATAAAGTGATGTGATCAACAGTTGCTCACAGCAGTTGCATTGGAATCTGGGTAACATGTTCCAATATACTGGCCTTCAGATCAATCGGAGACTGAACATGCCCTGGTAAATGCAGTTTTTTAGATATCCACACAGCCAAAAGTCACATGGATACAGAACAACTGATTTTGCTGGCTGTGCATTTAGAAAACCTCTTGAGATTACACGTTTGTGGAAGGTTGCATTAAGTAGATCTGTAACAGGATGAGCGACATCAGGTGTTGCCCCACCTTGCATGAAATCAGTGGTTTTCACATAGTTGTGGTCTTCCAAAGCAGGAATAACATGCTGTACAAGGAGGTCTCAGTAATGTTCAGACATCATACGTCACCTGACGGGCCCTCTGCATGTATTTTCTTCAAAGAAAAATCGACTGAAAATAAAGGTGCTTGTGAATCCACACTACACAGTCACATATGGTGAATGCAGTGGTTATTCATGCACAACCTGTGGTTTAACTGTGCCCCAAATTCAGCAGTTCTGTATTTTCACTGTACCCTGTAGTGTAAAATATGCCTTGTCACTTCATAGAATGTTGCCTGCCCACATGTCATCAACTTTGATCTATGCCAGAAACCGAAGAACAAATTCAAAACATTGCTGCAGATAATGAGGTTTCAGTTGCTGCACTGTCTGGATATTGAATGGGTTTGTTGTTGTTGTTGTTGTGGTCTTCAGTCCTAAGACTGGTTTGATGCAGCTATCTATGCTACTCTATCCTGTGCAAGCCTTTTCATCTCATAGTAAGTGTTGCAACCTACATCCTTCTGAACCTGCTTAGTGTATTCATCTCTTGGCCTCCCTCTGCAATTTTTACCCTCCACACTTCCCTCCAAAACTAAATTTGTGATCTCTTGATGTATCAGACTGTCCCCTACCAATCAGTTCTTCAACTTAAGTTGTGCCACAAATTCCTCTTCTCCCAAGTACCCCCTTGTTAGTTACATGATCTACCCATCTAATCTTCAGCAGTCTTCTGTAGCACCACATTTCTAGAAGTTATTTATTGTCCATGTTTCATTTACATACATGGCTACACTCCATACAAATACTTTCAAAAAAGACTTCCCCCCTGCGGGTTCGGGGGTTCGAATAGGCCCGCGGTATTCCTGCCTGTCGTAAGAGGCGACTAAGAGGAGTCTCACATGTTTCGGCCTTATGTGATGGTCCCCTCTCGGGTTTGACCTCCATCTTTCTAAATTTATCCGAAGAGCGAGCCAATTGGGAAAGGGCGCCTTACATGGTGCACTGTATCCGTCGTGCGATTAGACCTTTAGCCGGATTTCTCGTCGTTGCAATGGTGTTCCACTCGTTTTCGATCTCTTGGGCGAGGATACGTCCCTGGGTGCGATTACCACGCTGCCCTCTGCAGTGTTTCTTTTCACTGCGACGACGACCTTGGACATTTTTGCACCTAAGATCCAGCACGGTAGCCAGCCCGTTGTGGTGGGGCCGCCATGTACCCTCTTGGTTGTAGCCCCCTGACAACACAGGGATCGCTCTACTGATGCCTGCGCTGTTAACTCCCCACGTATGCCAAGGAGTAGATGCCTATCCTCCTGGGGTATCGGGACTCCCGGCAACGGCCATCCTGCCAGGTGGCCTTTGCTGTGGCTGGGTGGCGCCCGTGGGGAGGGCCCTTGGTCGGAGTAGGTGGCATCAGGGCGGATGACCCGCAATGAAGCATGGTACATCATCTCTCGCTGGCGGCCAGCCACCAGCAGTCTCTAAGTGTTCTCGGGCTCAATTTAATGCTCAGAAGTACGATCCGAAAACATTCCCCTCCCTGGCCACGCCGTGGGAAGAGCGTAAGTCTCAGGATGGAGGTAACAGTTATTCGCCCCGATTCTTAGTTTGTACGAGAGCTGATGGGGAGTCTTTTCTCTCCACAAAGCCGCAGTTCTTCGTCGAGCATTTAGAGGACAAGTTTGGGGAGGTGGAGGGCTTGTCTAAAATGCGCTCTGGGTCAGTACTGATACAAACGGCATCCTCCGCCCAGTCACGCAGGTTGCTTGCTTGTGACAAGTTGGGGGATGTTAACGTTACTATTACACTACATAAGAGTTTAAATATGGTCCAGGGTGTTATTTTCCATAGGGACCTCCTTTTGCAGTCTGATGCCGAGCTGCGCTCCAACTTAGAACGTAGAGGTGTTCATTTCGTCCGGCGAGTTCATCGGGGTCCGAGGGACAATCAGGTTGCTACCGGTGCCTTCATCTTGGCCTTCGAGGGTGATACGTTACCGGAAAAGGTCAAGGTGATGGTCTACCGATGTGACGTCAAACCCTATATCCCTCCCCCGATGCGGTGCTTCAAGTGCTGGAAGTTTGGCCATATGTCTTCCCGCTGCACTTCAAGCCTCACATGTCGAGATTGCGGACGCCCATCTCATCCCGATACTCCATGTGCCCCGCCTCCCATCTGCGTCAACTGCGGGGAGCATCATTCACCTTGCTCGCCAGACTGCAAAGTCTTTCAGAAAGAGCGCAAAATCATGGAATATAAGACCCTGGACCGGCTGACCTATACTGAGGCCAAGAGGAAATATGACAGACTCCATCCTGTGAGAATGACATCTTCTTATGCAGCTGCTACAACACCTGTGCTAACCCCATCAGTTTCGAGACTTCCAGCCAGCTCGATAAGCAGTAAGACTCCTCCTGCCCCCTTGCCAGTGGGGGGCTCTACCACCGGGTTGCTCCTGCGCCACCTACCTCAGGGGCGACACCATCCCCCCCATCAGGGACGTCCGTCCCTGCTTCTAAGCCGGAGAAGTGTCCAACTTCTTCGGCTTCTCACGCTCGTAAGGGGTCCGTCGGGTCCCTCCCTTCCCAGGTTTCCACCAGTGGGAAGGCTGACGACCGACAGTGGCGTAAGTGCCCGCAATCAGCTGGTCGACGGGCTTCACGATCCTCCTCAGTCCCGGAGACTGAATCGGTGAAGCCCTCCCAGCCAGTTAAACCCAAGGAGCAGCGTGAGAAATCAAAGAAGAAGAGCTCTAAGCCCAAGGAACTCGCGGTGGCAGCCACCCCACCGCCACCTTCCAGATCTGCGTCTGAGGACGAGGTGGAGATCCTGGCGTCCGCTGAGGACCTCGATCTCGCCGGTCCCTCAGACGCAATGGATAGCGCTAGCACGGGTGCTCAATCGGAGGCAGCAGGTGACCCAGCGGCGTAATCTGCCTTCCCAGTCCCGTCACGCCTTTGTCCGCCATGGACACTACCATCCTCCAGTGGAACTGCAGCGGTTTCTTCCGCCATTTAGCTGAGCTCCGCCAACTTCTCAGCCTTCGCCCTTTCTTCTGCATTCCTCTCCAGGAAACTTGGTTTCCAGCGATGCGAACCCCCGCCCTCCGTGGCTATCGGGGTTATTATAAGAACCGAGCAGCTTATGAAAGGGTGTCTGGTGGCGTCTGCATATATGTCCTTCACACTCTGCACAGCGACTCTGTCCCTCTCCAGACGCCTTTAGAGGCTGTCGCTGTACGCGTGTGGACGCCACAGGCTGTTACCGTCTGCAGTCTTTACATTCCACCGGATGGTGATGTCTCGCAGCCTGTCCTGGCTGCACTGGTCGCCCAATTGCCGCCACCTTTCTTGCTATTGGGCGACTTCAACGCCCATAACCCTCTGTGGGGTGGGTCAGTGGCCACAGGTCGGGGCGCCATCGTTGAGCATTTCTTGTCGCAGCTCGATCTCTCGCTGTTAAATGATGGTGGCTTCACACACTTCAGTGTGGCGCATGGCACCTACTCCGCCATTGACCTTTCCATCTGTAGCCATAGCCTCTTACCATCTGTCCAATGGAGTGTGCATGACGACCTGTGTGGTAGTGACCACTTTCCGCTCTTTTTGTCACTACCACAGCGTCACTCTTCTGGGCGCCCTAGCAGATGGGCTATAAATAAGGCTGACTGGGATTGGTTCTCCTCCACTGCCGATTTTGAGCCTCTCTCTACTGATGACATTGATGCAGTGGTTCAATCGGTCACCACCGGCATCGTTACTGCCGCCGAATCTGCCATTCCCCGTTCTTCTGGGTCTCCTCGGCGGAAGGCTGTGCCTTGGTGGTCGCCTGAGATCGCTGAAGTGATTAAAGATCGCCGGCGGGTGCTCCAGCGTCACAAGCGACATCCGTCCTTAGCGCACCTTATCGCCTTCAAACGGCTGCGTGCGCGGGCCCGCCTCCTTATCCGCCAAGGCAAGAAGGAGTGCTGGGAGCGGTATGTGTCCACCATTGGCCTCCATGTCACTCTCTCGCAGGTCTGGGCCAAGATTCGACGTGTCTACGGCTATCGGACCCCTGCCAGCGTCCCTGCGCTCTCACTGAATGGAGCCGTGTGTACTGACTCCGACGTCATTGCAAATCGCTTAGCAGAGCATTTTGCTATGAGTTCCGCTTCTGCGAATTACGCCCAGGCCTTCCGCTCCATTAAAGAGCGGCTGGAATGTCGGAGTCTTTCGTTTCGCACCAACCACCTGGAATCTTACAATGCTCCATTCAGTGTGGGAATTTCGCAGTCCCCTCGCTGCTTGCCCTGATACCGCTCCTGGGCCAGATGGCATCCACTGTCAGATGCTGAAACACCTTTCAGTGGACTGCCAGTGGCGCCTTCTCGATCTTTACAACCGTCTTTGGGTCGAGGGGGAGTTTCTGTCGCAATGGCGGGAAGGCATTGTCATCCCCGTTTTGAAACCTGGACAGACCCCTCTGGAGGTGGACAGCTACCGTCCCATTAGCCTCACCAACGTTCTTTGTAAGTTGCTTGAACGGATGGTGAGCCGGCGCTTGCATTGGGTACTGGAGTCTCAGGGCCTTCTGGCTCCGTCTCAGGGCGGGTTCCATAAAGGCCACTCCGCCACCGACAATCTGGTGAGCCTGGAGTTGGCCATCCGTACTGCCTTTGCCCGCCGTCAGCACCTGGTCGCTGTCTTTTTCGACATGCGGAAGGCGTACGATACGACATGGCGTCATCACATTCTTTCTACGCTTCATGGATGGGGTCTTCGGGGTCCTCTGCCGATTTTTATCCGCAATTTTCTGTCGTGTCGTACCTTCCGCGTGCAAGTCGCGGCCTCGTATAGTTCCTCCTATGTCCAGGAGAACGGTGTGCCACAGGGTTCTGTTTTAAATGTCTGTCTGTTTTTAATAGCCATTAACGGGCTTGCTGCGGCCGTGGGAAATTCTGTCTCCGCTTACCTGTATGCTGACGACTTCTGCCTTTACTACAGCTCTACTGGCATTGCAGCTGTTGAACGTCAGCTACAGGGCGCTATCCGTAAGGTGCAGTCTTGGGCTGTATCGCATGGGTTTCAGTTTTCGGCAGCCAAGACCCGCGTTATGCATTTCTGCCGGCGCCGAACAGTCCATCCTGAGCCGCGGCTTTATCTTGCCGATGAACTCCTTGCTGTGGTGGAGACCCACAGGTTTTTGGGGGTGGTTTTCGATGCCCGGTTGACTTGGCTGCCTCATATCCGGCAGCTGAAACAGACGTGTTGGCGGCATCTAAACGCTCTGAGATGCTTGAGCCACACTCGCTGGGGTGCCGACCGCTCTACCCTGTTGTGGCTCTACCAGGCATTAATCCAGTCCCGTCTGGATTATGGGAGCCTGGCTTATGGCTCAGCATCCCCATCTGCGTTCCGGGTGCTGGACCCAATTCTCCACAGCGGCATACGCCTTGCCACTGGTGCTTTCCGCACCAGCCCTGTGGACAGCATACTAGTGGAGGCAGGTGTACCTCCACTGTGGGTACGACACCAACAATTACTGGCTGCTTATGCTGCCCATGTTTTTAGTTTGCCCGGGCATCCAAATTACCGTGTCCTGTTCCCGCAGTCGGTCGTCCATCTGCCGGACCGTCGGCCCTGGTCGGGTTGTCCGATCGCCGTACGCGTCAAGGAGCTTCTCTGCGGGCTTGGGTTTTTCCCTGTTCCGCCTCCTTTCCAGGCGCCTCTGCGTACACCCCCGTGGTGTGTTCCTCGCCCTTGCCTTCGGCTCGACTTGGCACAGGGCTGGAAGGACTCGGTCCCTCCAGAGGCCTTCCGCCGCCGCTTTTATTCCATCCTTGCCACGTATCAGGGCTCTGGAATTGTTTACACCGACGGTTCGATGGTTGCTGGTCGTGTCGGGTATGCGCTAACTCTCGGGGACCATTCCGAACAACGGTCCTTGGCGGCTGGCTGCAGCGTTTACACTGCTGAGCTAGTCGCCATCTTTCGAGCCCTAGAGTATATCCGCTCCTGCTCAGGTGAGTTCTTCATGATCTGTAGCGATTCCCTGAGCGGTTTACAAGCTCTCGACCAGTGTTTTCCTCGTTCTCGTCTGGTGCTGGCTATCCATGAGTCCCTGCATACTCTTGCGCGTTGCGGCCGCTCTGTGGTCTTTGTGTGGACCCTCGGTCATGTCGGTATCCCGGGCAATGAACATGTTGACCGCCTGGCGAAAGAGGCCACGTGTAAACCATCTCTGGATGTTGGCCTCCCAGAGACTGATTTGCGGGCAGTCCTCCGCCGAAAAGTTTTTGCGCTTTGGGACGCTGAATGGCGCGATCGGATTACACCCAATAAAGTCCGTGCCATTAAGGAGACGACGACTGTGTGGCGGTCATCCATGCGAGCCAACCGCAGGGACTCCGTCGTCCTTTGTCGGCTCCGCATTGGCCACTCCCGGCTAACACACAGTTATTTACTGCGCCGGGAGGACCCTCCTGTATGTCACTGCAGGGCGGCTTTGACAGTGGCCCACATTCTGTTGGCCTGCCCCCTTTTAGCTGTGGTCAGGCAGACATTTGCGCTGCCTGATACGCTCCCTGCCCTTTTAACAGACGACTCCACTATGACTGACTTAGTTTTACGTTTTATTCGGGCAGGGGGATTTTATCATTTAATCTGAGTGTTTCTGTTTTATTTTATTGGTTTGTGTTGCTTCTGGCCTTTGGCCTATGATTTTCGACTGATTTTTTTTTAATGTGTTTCTACGTGGTTGGCTTTTCCTTTTTATTTCTATGGTCGGCCAACCACCGTCACACTCTGTGTGGTTTTAGTTCGTTTTGTCTTGTCTTTGTCTCAGTTTCTCTTGTTCTGTATCGTCTGTGATCTCTTCTGTTCCTCGTTTTTATTCTCTGTGGGTGTTCTTTGTCTTTGGAAAAAGGGACCGATGACCCTAGTAGTCTGGTCCCTTTAATCCCCCAAACCAACCAACCAACCAAAAAAGACTTCCTGACACTTCAGTCTATACTCGATGTTAACAAATTTGTCTTCTTCAGAAATGCTTTCCTTGCCATCACCAGTCTACATTTTATATCCTCTCTACTTTGACCATAATCAGTTATTTTGTTGCCCAAAATAGCAGAACTCTTCTGCTACTGTAAGTGCCTCATTTCCTAATCTAATTCCCTCAGCATCATCTCATTTAATTCTACTACATTCCATTATTCCCATTTTGTTTTCGTTGATGTTCATCTTATATCCTCCTTTCAAGACACTGACCATTCCGTTCAACTGCACTTCCAAGTTATTTGATGCCTCTGACAGAATTACAATGTCATTAGCAAACTGCAAGGTTTTTATTTCTTGTCCCTGTATTTTAATTCCCACTCCAAATTTTTCTTTTGTTTCTTTTACTGCATGCTCAATGTAATACTGTATAACATCAGGGATACAACCCTGTCTCACTTCCTTCCCAACCACTGCTTCCCTTTCATGTCCTTGAGTCTTTTAACTGCCATCTGGTTCTGTACAAATTGTAAACAGCCTTTTGCTAACTGTATTTTACCCCTGCCACCTTCAGAATTTGACAGAGTGTATTCCAGTCAACATTGTCAGAAGCTTTCTCTAAGTCAACAAATGCTATAAACATAGATTTGGCTTTCCTTAACCTAGGTATCTCCTAAGAAAAGTCATAGGGTCAGTACTGTCTTGCGTGTTTCTACATTTCTACAAAATCCAAACTGATCTTCCCCAAGGTCAGCTTCTGCCAGTTTTTCCATTCATCCGTAAAGAATTCGTATTAGTATTTTGAAACCGTGACTTATTAAACTGATATTTGGTAATTTTCACGCCTGCCAGCACCTGATTTCTTTGGAATTGGAATTATTATATTCTTCTTCAAAGTCCAAGGGTATTTCGTGTGCCTCATACATCTTGCTCACAAGATGGAAGAGTTTTGTCATGTCTGACTGTCCCAAGACTATCAGTAGTTCTAAATGTATGTTGTTTCAATTTGGTCTTTCAGTGCTCTGTCAAATTCTTCACACAGTATTGTATCCCTATCTCATATTCAACTATGTCCTCTTCCACTTCCATAATATTGCCCTCAAGTCCATCACCCTTGTATAGACTCGTATACTCCTTCCACCTTTCTGCTTTCCTGTATTTACTTTGGACTGTTTTTGCATCTGAGCTCTTGATATTCATAGAGGTGGTTCTCGTTTCTCCAAAGTTGTCTTTAATTTTCCAGTAGGCAGCATCTATCTTATCCCTAGTGCTACATGCTTCTACATCCTTACATTTGTCCTCCAGCCATTCCTGCGTAGCCATTTTGTGCTTTCTGCCAATCTCATTTTTGAGATGTTTGAATTCCTGCTTCTTTTACTGCATTTTTATATTTTCTCCTTTCATCAATTAAATTCAATATCTTAAATGTTACCCAAAGATTTCTACTAGCCCTCATCTTTTTTTACCACTTGATCCTCTGCTGCCTTCACTATTTCGCCTCTTAAAGCTACCCATTCTTCTTCTACTGCATTCCTTTCCCCTGTTCTGTTCAAATGTTTCCTAATGCACCCTCTGAAACTCTCTACAACCTCTGGTTCTTTCAGTTCACCAAGGTTCCATCTCGTTAAATTTCTGCCCTTTTGCAATTTCTTCAATTTTAATCTACAGTTCATAACCCATAAATTGTGGTCAGAGTCCACATCTACCCCTGGAAATGTATTACAATTTAAAACCTGGTTCCTAAATCTCTTTCTTATCGTTCTGTAATCAGTCTGAAACCTTTTGGAGTCACCAGGTCTCTTCCACATATACAGTCTTCTTTTATGATTCTTAAACCAAGTGTCAGCTATGATTGAGTTATGCTCTGTGCAAAATTCTACCAGCTGGCATCCTCTTTCATTCCTTACCCACAATCCTTATTCACTTACTACTTTTCCTTCTCTTTCTTTTCCTATTATCGAATTCCAGTCCCCCGTGACTATTAAATTTTTTATCTCTCTTAACTATCTGTATAATTTTTTTTATCTCACCATACATTTCTTCAGTCTCTTCATCATCTGCAGAGCTTGTTTGCATATAAACTTGTACTACTGTGGTAGGTGTGGGCTTCATGTGTATCTTGGTCGTAATAATACGTTCACTATGCTGTTCGTAGTAGCTTATCCACATTCCTTGTATGGTTACTGATGTAAAATTGGTTCAAATGGCTCTGAGCACTATGTGATGTAACATCTGAGGTCATCAGTCCCTATACTTAGAACTACTTGAACCTAAGTAACCTGAGGACATCACATACATCCTTGCCCAAGGCGGGATTTGAACCTGCGACCGTAGCAGCATCGTGATTCTGGGCTGAAGTGCCTAGAACCGCTTGACCACAACGGCCGGCTTGTGTAAAATAGACTGCAGAACTTTCTGTACTGTTGATAATGGGAGGGACAGTTCTAATGACTCTGCATGACTACCAGCACTAACTGTGGCATGTGCTGCATGATCAGTTACTGCAACAGCAACCTTGTCAATAACTTCCACTGGGATCGGATGCCTTCCTCTTCCAGGTGCCACACCCAGCTCACCCACTTTTCGAATTTCATTATCATCTTCTTCAGAACGTGTAATGACATTGTGCCTCTCCTCAGACCTGTCAGTCACAAATAATCTCTCACCGCAGCACTGATTTCTGCCAGTCACATAAAACAGTTTCACTAACAGCATATGGTCTGTCTTCTCGATAACCGTACTGTTCAGTCATATTGTGGCTTGTTAAATGATGATCTGGATGTTATGCAATCACACAAACAGTATACAGTGACAGATTTGCGTCTGATGGGCACAGTTGTAGCTAATTTGTTTTCTGACGCAAATTGGTTTTGCAGTAATGCATTAGCTTATCTACCAAGTTTTGCTGCCCTACACTAATTACAGCATACATTGGACCTCTGTGAGTAGCCGCACTTTAATTGTAATCTCCCAGCTTATATATTTGTTTGCTCAAGCCTGATTTGAGAAGTGAAGTAATTTGGCATGTGATTACTTCAAAGACTGAGAATGTCATTGTAAAGGGCCCTAACTGACCGACCAACCAATTTTGTGTGCAGCATACACGTGTCCATCAACTTCACTTTGCTGTTACAGCACCATCCTCTTCCTACCACTGGTTCAAATTGTTTATAGCTAGTTTATCAAGGTTATGTTCAATGATATGCTGCTTGGTTTGAGGGGGAGAGGGGCAAATTCATATAAACCTTGTTTCACAAAGCATCTAGCACCCAGCACACTTTGGTCTATCGATTATTCGTATGACTTTGAAACGTGTCCCTGTCGGTTTTTGATCATTGTTGAACACATTCTAAGTTGATTTCTGAATGAATCATAAGATCATAAGTCGATCTGTGAATGCATGCATAGTGTACGTGATGTCTCTGTCAGTGGAATCGCCGTCACATTTAGAAATAAACTTTCCTGCAGACAGAAGGGGCTATACGAACTGAACAGAGCATAGCCGAACGAAAGAAAGCCAACCACTCTCTGATTATGTGGTTGATTGGGTTTGCGAATGATGAGCGTTGTTACGATTGCCAACGAAATCCATAGATTCAGACTACCAGAGTGCGAATAAATGACTAACAGGAATAACAGATAAGAAAGATTACGTATTATCTTCTCGGTGTATCCAAGGAAATGAAATTTTGACAGAAATTTTTTGGCCACATGTCTATACTAGCAAGGGCCATTCGTACAGTCTATGGCTAGCAGCCTCTTTAAGGTCTATTCTGGAAGTAGGGCGGAAAATGTGTTGTACGATCGTGCAACGATGCCTAACCGGAGAATAATCGCGAGATAACTAAACTGGTGATTCTGGCAGAGTTAGTGAAGTTAACCGGCAATTGAGCTTTGACATTGGCAGGAATAGATACAGAATTAGTGATGTCAACATTGTTTGTTAGAATGAGGAAGGAGAAGAAACGGAGAGATCACATAAATTATGGAAGAATAAGACTATTCCAAATTTATATAAAAATTTCACACTACTATTTTTTGATCTCATGCTTGAGAAACTGGAGCGTATGAATAAAGTGTAAAACTATTTCCTAACGTAAAGCTTTTTGTTTGTAGTAGGCCTAGTTGGCATTTGATATTGGTACTTTGTGAATTATGTTCTGCCGTGTTATAAAAATGACCATTTCTGCCAAAACAGTCTCGTTTATTTGGTGTGTGTTACAATTGCTGCAGTATTATAAAGGCCTATTTTGTTTTATCTCGTAGACAGTGACAAAATATAGGTAATCAGGTTGAAAAACCACACCAGTCGTGGGCGTATTTGTAATTACAGCTTTTTCAGTATTAGACAACGACATTTCAATTTTTCATGTAGCAAAACGTGTGATGAAGTTTGATGAGGTAACAGATCCTTTCGCAGAAAGGAAAGCACGCCATGTAAAGCTGTAGCAAGATTAGAGAGAAAAAAATTCTAGAAGCTAAGGATTGAAGAAATGTTTACTGTCTTGCTTGTCTCTTCTCTTTACTGGCTTTATGTATCCTATACTTAATTTTATGTCACACAAAGCAGCAAGTTGTTAGCTAATAGGGAATAAAGAGTGCAGATTTTCTGAAGAGCTTAAAAGAAAGTAGAAGAAGAAGAGGAAGATGAAGAAGAAGAAGACGAAGAAGAAGAAGAAGAAGAAGAAGAAGCAGAAGTTCAAACCGGCCGACTGGAAGCATGGGAGGCACCATAGGACATTTTAATTTCCGCTGTCCTGAATATAGTTAGATGGCATCCAGTACAAAATATACACGTTTCAATTCCACAAACTGAAATACAGTGACGTGTGATAGAAGAATGCTGTGTGAAGAGGTGTGGTGCTGCACTTTGGCACACTTAAGATCAGACAACATGTCTTACAATTCCTCGGACACATATGTTTTATGTATCAGAGTCTTCAGAAAGATGTGCGCTACAAAATGAGCGTATTTTTGAAAATTCGATTTTTTAAAATTTTTGACATCCTATCTCAAATGCTCGAGGGACACCACTATCTACTATTGCCCCAGTTTGGATATACCGTACATACGGGTCTGATGCGCAGAGCAGTCTGAGTTATAATAGGGAAGCGGGTAGTCTCCATGTGACCCGTGTTTACATTTAGTGATTTTGCTGTTTCCTCTCTGTCTACTGCACACACGTCAAATGAAAACAAAATTGAATTCTTTGGCCGGGAGCTATCAAGTGGATTAAAACACATTCACATAATTACGGAAGGCTAAAATACGTTATTACTTGCAGATTTTATTTTATTTCCACCTTTCTGACAGTCAAGCATTAATTACCATGCAGAACAATGAAGTTATTTTTATCGGTTTGCTGAAGAAATTTTCTTTTATTAACCTTTTCCGCTGGCGCAGTCAATATATTTGAAACAAAGGGTTTAATTTCAAACTGTTGGCTAGATTCAACTGTTTGGTGCATTTCAAGTGTAAGTTTTCATCTTCTAGCACGTATTGCATTATGCCGTAACAAAGAACCAGACATGAGATAACGAAGTACTAGTACCCAAGGAAATTTACATTCCGAAGCCACATTGAAAAACTTAATATCAGGTCGATGCCTACTTTACTGGGAATCTGGGACTCATTTAAAAATCAGCTCTTTGATGACGAGCCGCTTAGAAGAATTTATAGCCCAGAAGATCACACTTTTATGTGTTATTAAAAAATTTACTGGCACATTTGTGTGATATATCTTAAAATGTAATACGTGCATAAAAGGCCAACATTATATGTGGAAGCTTGGCTTCTCTTGCAGGGTATTGGCCTCAGAGACCAGTATTATATGTTCGTGTGTTCGCGCTACTTAACAGTGATGTTGCTATTGGCTGACTACACCACGTGTCCGAATCTCTGAACATCCACTGTCATCGGCTGGCCAGATCACGTGACATGAACTATGACTGGCTTACAACTAAGCATCGCAATCTCGATTTCAATGCTTCGGAAAGTAACATGCGGTGTTTGGTGGAATTCGAATTCATACTTTCGTACTACTGAACATGGCTCAATGTCTTCTTTGCCTCAAAACCACATGATTTCTACAGCCACAGAATGGGTAAGTTACCTCAGCATTGGCAGACTGCTGTAAATAGTGAAGGAGAAAGTATAATTGATGACTGAAATTTCTGTTATGGGTATCTGTTGCATTTATTAAACTTATGGAAAAACACTACAAACTTATGCACCAAACCAATAGTTGTCTGAGGAATTACATTGTGGTAAAGCAAATTTAATAAAACAAAACTATTCATGTAAACTTTATTAATTAATTTTTTTTGTAGCAAAAAGCTGTTTCCTGTAAGTTTAAGAAACTCATTTCAAATTGGATGATGATGGACTACAAATGATGGTGCCACCCATAGTTTAATAAATATAGAAACAGATACGTAAGAAATGAAGCATTTAGCGTCTATTAGAACTGTAAAAAATGTTCTACACTTTGATTTTAGTAGCAGAAGGTGTGACAATGGGCTGGAATTCTTTTCACTTCTAATAATGGAACAATTTCTACTGTGAGATGACAGAATATACAGTAAATCTATTATGACTGAGAAGTAAATCATCGCCATACAAAGGGTGTTCAAAAAGTTTTGCACGGTCGTCTCTATTTTTTGTTTTCTTTTTTGTTTTGTTTTTTGCAGGAGGAGAATGAAATTTTTTGTGGACCTACTTGGAACATTTAGCTATGCATTGAGGCCACTCGATGTAGCTTCCATCAGCTGTGACGCATCTGGCACAACGTTCTTTCCATGATGTATACATACTTTTGTAAAATTCTGGGGATTGGCTTTTACACCATCGCTTGACACAGGAAATAAGATCTTTCTGACTATCAAATGTTTTACGTGCAGGTGGGCCTTCAGATGCCCAAAGAGGTAAAAATCAGACGGAGCCAAGTCCGAACTGTAGGGAGGATGAGGAACATAAAATCCCTTCAGCTGTGTGTATTTCAGTTTTTAGGTTTTATTTCCGATGTGCATTGCGTCATCGCTGGCTGGGTGCAGCTGAGTGCATGAGCTGCTTCCCTATTCGCTCATTCTTACTGTTTCTCCCCTTCCTATCACTCCCCTCAGCTTGCAGTCTGTGCTGCCACCACTTCTTGCTGTTAGCCTAGAAGCTGCCGATGAGAGGCAGGGAGGTGTGAGGAGTGGCTTATTTGGATCTGATTCTCTGAGACTGTTGATGCAGTGGCTCTAGTCAGGTGTGCATGGGTTGTGTCTGGGTGATTGTGTGAATGCTCTCGTTTTCTGACAAAGGCTATGGCCAAAAATTTAGTTGTGAGAGTGTTGTCTTTTCTATGTGCCTGTTTGTGGCTCAGCAATCATCTCGATTGTGCGTTGCTATCTATCCCCATTAGTATTGATTCTCAGTGTATTCATGCAAGTTATCTGTTGTGTGTATTGATCACTGTGGTCTCATTTTGTCAGCATCGTGTCTGTGACGTGAATAGCTGGCCACGCCAGGGGGCTCCCATGATAAGCCAAAACCGCAGGCCATTTCTGTGGTATATATAATAGATCATGGCTGCCAATCTGAAGCCCATCGTTTGCCACTAATGTGCAGGCCTAAACATCAGATCTAGTCTCACCGATCTACCTGCAGGCTTGGTCTGTTTGTGGGTGGCATTCCCTATCAGAGGGGACACAGGCCAAACGCGTTAGACGTGGCCCTCATCAAGGGCATTACATCGACACTCAACACTGTCATTGAAAACGATCTGCCCTCAAACCACCAACTTGTAATATTATAGATTGAGGAAACACTGCAGCACATGAAACAACAAAGGATGTTGGACTACGGGCATGCGAATTGGACACTGTTCAAGGAAACACTCGATAGCCACATCCCATCCACACACGAAATTAACAAAACAGCACAAATTGACGAGGCAGTAGAAACCCTCACTAACGCTGTCCAGGACGCAATGGCGGGCACCATACCTGATCGCACCTCACAACAACACAGTGCGGCCCTGCCCCAGGAAATCCTGGGCCTAATTTCAATGAGAAATCACCTCAGGAGACAATGGGAGCATACCAGGCATCAGTACTTCAAATGGCACATTAACGGGCTGCAGGGCATCATACATGACAAAATACAAACACATAGAATGCAACAGTTGAACCAAAAACTCGAAGGGCTGGACACCGCGCGACCTGGTGTGTGGCATCTAGCCCGACACTTCACCAGGGAGAAAATATACACCCCAACACTCCAGGGGCCTTACGGACCTGCGTACTCAGTGGAGGAGAAAGCAGAACTAATGGCCCGCACACTCGCAGCGTCATTCACACCGAACCTGGTACCAGGGAAAACAATCAACACGACACGGTATACATGTGGGAGTACCCCAGGGAGGCAGCCTAGGGCCCCTACTGTTTAACCTCTACATAAACAATTTCCCAACCACACACAACACAACACAACGATGGCAATCTACGCGGATGACACAGCCATCCTCGCGCAAGATTGGAAACCATCAAACATTACATTATGCTTACAGACCACACTCAGTGGCTGAGCCTTGGTTAGAGAAATGGCGTGTTGGAGCAAACTTCGACAAGTGTGAAGCCATTCTGTTCAGTAGAAGACCGAAGCAACTGCACAAACACCATTACTGCAGATCAATAACTCTACATGCACGCCCAATACGTTTCCGTGAGAAAGTCAAATACCTCGGTGTCTGGCTGGACCGGAAATTACTCTGGGGGGACACACACAACTCATGACCAACCAAGCAAGCGCGAGGCTCAAACAGCCCTACCCTGTGCTCAGCAGGTGAAGCACACTGAACAGAAGGGTGTCGAGGTCCATGTACATGACAGGTATTCGGCCCCGGATGATGTACGCAGCTCCTGTCTGGGGATACGCTGCACCCACACGCCTGCACTGTCTGCAGATCATACAAAACAAAGTATTCAAAATCATAAGCAATGATCCACGATACACACATCGCGGACCTTCACCGGGAATACTGACTTGAGACTCTTACGGAGGTAATCCACAAACTCACCACAAGACTATACTGAAACTCCAGACATTCGCAGAACCCATTTATTCTGAATCTACGGAACTATGATCACAACCATAGATGGAGACATAAAAGACCAAAAGACATACTTGTAAGGACCTAACATCTATGGCCAAGTACACGCAAACACAATGGTAC
Organism: Schistocerca americana; assembly: GCF_021461395.2. NCBI lineage: Eukaryota > Metazoa > Arthropoda > Insecta > Orthoptera > Acrididae > Schistocerca > Schistocerca americana. The sequence goes on along the minus strand of NC_060127.1, from coordinate 208,600,650 downwards.
AGGTGAGTCCCTGTTAATCAGCCACCATTACTGGATATCCAGTTGGAACATATTTGCCAAATAACTGGCACCACGCAGGGAAGCCGTACCGTACACTACATGCAGACAAGCTACTCCCACCCCCCCTCCCCCCCACCCCCTCCACATGACTAATATATAATGATCCTGATTGTTCCAAGAATGCAGCGGCTGCAGCAGACCGGGATACATAGCCATTGCCTGCCATGGTAATGATGCATTATACCCACACTAACAAACCCAATCTTGCATGAACTATCGCAGCTAGTAAGCCACTACTGCTCTTACTACCCATCCCACTGTCGCTGAGGTTTTTTTCCCATGGCACGAGCCTTGGCACTTTTCCCCCCCTGATCTTCGAATTGCTACCCTCATTCATGTTTCGTCCACTATCTATCACCTGATGGACCGTGTTAATGCGTAGTCTTACCCAGATGCACTGATAACATCACAGCCCAGCATCCTGTGATCCATCTATTAGATAACTAACATGTTGACGGAGGTGACAGTAGAACTTTTGGTTTGGTCACAATGTTGGTGCGGGTGTGGAGGGGCCCCATCTGTTTGTGTGGCATAATGCGATGGATTTTTATGGTTTATCCATTGACCCAGAACTGCAGTGCTCCTCGGCAGGCCAGAGACCAAGGACAATGGATTTCAGGAATTGCAACTATATCACTGCAAGTACATTATACAGTGTGGCATTTATAGGCATTTTATTTGTTGTAGTACATTTTGGCTTTTCACAAGTAGTTTATATATTAGAAAGTATGAATGATTAGAAGAAGAAAATTGTGGAAGCCATTGGCAGTTTGTACGCTATGTATTCATGTTGTTGTTGTTGTGGTCTTCAGTCCTGAGACTGGTTTGATGCAGCTCTCCATGCTACTCTATCCTGTGCAAGCTTTTTCATCTCCCAGTACCTACTGCAACCTACATCCTTCTGAATCTGTTTAGTGTATTCATCTCTTGGTCTCCCTCTACGATTTTTACCTTCCACGCTGCCCTCCAATACTAAATTGGTGATCCCTTGATGCCTCAGAACATGTCCTACCAACCGATCCCTTCTTCTGGTCAAGTTGTGCCACAAACTTCTCTTCTCCCCAATCATATTCAATACTTCCTCATTAGTTATGTGATCTACCCATCTAATCTTCAGCATTCTTCTGTAGCACCACATTTCGAAAGCTTCTATTCTCTTCTTGTCTAAACTATTTATCGTCCATGTTTCACTTCCATACATGGCTACACTCCATACGAATACTTTCAGAAATGACTTCCTGACACTTATATCAATACTGGATGTTAACAAATTTCTCTTCTTCAGAAACGCTTTCCTTGCCATTGCCAGCCTACATTTTATATCCTCTCTACTTCGACCATCATCAGTTATTTTGCTCCCCAAATAGCAAAACTCCTTTACTACTTTAAGTGCCTCATTTCCTAGTCTAATTCCCTCAGCATCACCCGACTTAATTAGACTACATTCCATTATCCTTGTTTTGCTTTTGTTGATGTTCATCTTATATCCTCCTTTCAAGACACTGTCCATTCCATTCAACTGCTCTTCCAAGTCCTTTGCTGTCTCTGACAGAATTACAATGTCATCGGCGAACCTCAAAGTTTTTATTTCTTCTCCATGAATTTTAATACCTACTCCGAATTTTTCTTTTGTTTCCTTTACTGATTGCTCAATATACAGATTGAACAACATCGGGGAGAGGCTACAACCCTGTCTTACTCCCTTCCCAACCACTGCTTCCCTTTCATGTCCCTCGACTCTTATAACTGCCATCTGGTTTCTGTACAAATTGTAAATAGCCTTTCGCTCCCTGTATTTTACCCCTGCCACCTTTAGAATTTGAAAGAGAGTATTCCAGTCAACATTGTCAAAAGCTTTCTCTAAGTCTACAAATGCTAGAAACGTAGATTTGCCTTTCCTTAACCTTTCTTCTAAGATAAGTCGTAAGGTCAGTATTGCCTCACGTGTTCCAGTGTTTCTACGAAATCCAAACTGATCTTCCCCGAGGTTGGCTTCTACTAGTTTTTCCATTCGTCTGTAAAGAATTCGTGTTAGTATTTTGCAGCTGTGACTTATTAAGCTGATAGTTCGGTAATTTTCACATCTGTCAACACCTGCTTTCTTTGGGATTGGAATTATTATATTCTTCTTGAAGTCTGAGGGTATTTCGCCTGTTTCATACATCTTGCTCACCAGATGGTAGAGTTTTGTCAGGACTGGCTCTCCCACGGCCGTCAGTAGTTCCAATGGAATATTGTCTACTCCAGGGGCCTTGTTTCGACTCAGGTCTTTCAGTGCTCTGTCAAACTCTTCATGCAGTATCGTATCTCCCATTTCATCTTCATCTACATCCTCCTCCATTTCCATAATATTGTCCTCAAGTACATCGCCCTTGTATAGACCCTCTATATACTCCTTCCACCTTTCTGCTTTCCCTTCTTTGCTTAGAACTGGGTTTCCATCTGAGCTCTTGATATTCATACAAGTCGTTCTCTTATCTCCAAAGGTCTCTTTAATTTTCCTGTAGGCGGTATCTATCTTACCCCTAGTGAGATAGGCCTCTACATCCTTACATTTGTCCTCTAGCCATCCCTGCTTAGCCATTTTGCACTTCCTGTCGATCTCATTTTTGAGACGTTTGTATTCCTTTTTGCCTGCTTCACTTACTGCATTTTTATATTTTCTCCTTTCATCAATTAAATTCAATATTTCTTCTGTTACCCAAGGATTTCTACTAGCCCTCATCTTTTTACCTACTTGATCCTCTGCTGCCTTCACTACTTCATCCCTCAAAGCTACCCATTCTTCTTCTACTGTATTTATTTCCCCCATTCCTGTCAATTGTTCCCTTATGCTCTCCCTGAATCTCTGTACAACCTCTGGTTCTTTTAGTTTATCCAGGTCCCATCTCCTTAAATTCCCACCTTTTTGCAGTTTCTTCAGTTTTAATCTACAGGTCATGTATTCATGTATTACTTGAAATTAAAATCACATAATACCTGTAAAATAATAGACATATAATAGCCAACAGTAATGAGCATAGTACAACCAATATTTTATTGGCAGTCACCTACAGTGTTGGCTTACGCAACTCTTCCATGCTTTATACACTTCTTTCAAGAGGCCTACTTTTTCTGAGGTTACTTCTTAAATCAGTGAAGGTATTTTAAATCTGTCTTGCAACTCCAATGGAAAGCATATTTTTGTTACCAAATGTATTTAGTTTTATTGAAACAAAATATCCGTGGTCTTAGTGAAACATATATACCATTTGGCTTCCTTCTCCATCTAAAAACAGTTTGTTGCAAAAGATGTTGATGTTACTGCTTAAAATTTTTACTCACACGTTTAGAAATACAGAAGTCCTTACATTTTTTGTCAACTTATGTGTTTATATGCTCTTGAGAACTCAAAATTTGTCAGGTAAAAATGCAAAAACTTGTCTGGAAATCAGGGAAATATCAGCGAATTTCACTTGGGTAAACTTGTGGCAACCGTGACTGTGTATCATGGACGTTCCCTCCCATTATGAACTGTTCTACTGGTTACGTATCTATTCAGTGCATGCTCAACTATTCTTTTAAACTTTAGCCACATTTCCTCTATGTGTTCCCAACCTGTGCTGAAAGTTTCAAGTTCCTCATTGAGATGTGACACTACTGATTTTTTATCTAGTTTCTTCTTCTTGTTTCTAATGGGCCTGCTTTGGACCACACTTGTTCAATTGTTGGGCTTTGATCTTTGCTCAATACTATTGCATCCTCTGCTGATGTAACTCCTTCCTTTCTTCTGTCCAGGGGGTACCTTTCCTTTGGGACTTTTCCTTAAATCCTTGGACTTCCTTCAGGGTATATCTCACAGATTGTCTGTCCTGGAGATCAGTTATTCCCAGTTCTTTAATGTCCTTCTCAGTTTCTGTCAGACAAGTGGTGCGAATCTTCTTGTTTGCCAGAAGGTGAACAGATGGTTGGTCAATCTGTTTGGAGGCAATCTTGCAACATAGCAATAGAAAGCTACCCTTCTTTTTCTTGCACAGTCAGAGAGCCTTTCGATATGTTCATAGAGCTCTGAGTTATATCGCCTTCTGAATTCCCCAGTTTCTTCTACTGGGCCTAGGATCTTCCTGAGGATCCTCCTCTCTCTTGACTTCCAATTTCTTCATCAGACCTCTCCAGTTCCTGGAAAGACATTCCATGGCATACAGGGTTTCTGGTTGTATGATTGATGTGTAGTGCTTAAGTTTCAGGTTGTGTGACAGGCATTTTTTGTTGTACATGTTCATAGTCAGTCGATAGCCTAGTTCCAGCTTGTTGACACTCCAGATTTTTCTGATAAGTTGTGTTCAATCCATTTGGCAAGATACTTAAACTTCTCACTCCTTTTGATGTTACCCTGGTCTAGTAATAGCTCTCTTTTAGCTTCTTTGATGTTGGTGAAGAACTCTGTTTTCTCCAGCGACACTTGAAGATCCATGTTAGCTGCCTGGTTTCTGAGGCAGTTGACCTGCATTGTTCCCATTTCAGGAGAATCAGCGATCAGTGCCATGTCGTCTGCAAAAGCCAGGCGATCTACAATCAGTGCTTCATTCTTACGGCCCAGGAAAACACCACTTTGAACACCCAAATTGGTCAGTTCCTTGCGCCATTCCCTCACAACCTTTTCAAGGACACAGTTGAAAAGAAGTGGGGAGAGTCCATCCCCTTGCCTCACTCCAGTTTTTATCTCGAAGCTTTCTGAGATCTCACCTCTAAATTTGACCTTGGAATGGGTGTTGGTCAAGGTTTCTAGAATGAGTCTGTGGGTTTTGTTGTCTAGTCCCAGTTCCTGGAGTATTTTGTTAAACGTTTCTTGATCAACAGAGTCGTAGCCCTTCCTGAAATCAACAAAGGTGACTACCACGTTGCAGTTTTTCATCATGGAGTATGCCAGTACAGTTTTAAGGTTGAGGATCTGTTCAGCACAGGATCGGGTCTTCCTGAAGACTCCCTGATATTCCCCCATTTGACTATCCAGTTGATCTTATGCCCTCGTTAGGAATGCCTTGGTGAGAATCTTGTATGTTACCAGGACGAGAGAAATTCCATGGTAATTGCTCAGATCTAGTTTACTGAACATATGTAACTTTCTGCTTGTTTTAGTTGTCCTTTGTAGTTTGGTAATCACTGTTGCCCCAACCACATCATGGTCGCTGGTACCAGTTTCGATGAGGGCATCCTCAAAGAGGTCGGATCTATTTGTTGCCATTAGATCCAATATATTTTCATCATGGCTAAGGTTCCTAGTTTTCAGAGAAGGCACTTGATGTCTTATCATGTCTACCACTAACAAAACTGTAATTTTTCCAGTTAATTATTGGACAATTAAAGTCTCCACTAATGATTACAGCATGATTGGAGAACTGATATAAAAGTGAACTGAGGTTTTCTCTGAAGTTTTAGGTTACATCAAGAGATGAGTCTGGTTCTTGATAGAAGCAGGGTGTATACTCAGACAAGAAAGAAAAAAATGCTGGATTTTTGCCAGATTTCCCTGTTAAACAAGCGCTTTTTCCCATGTGAAATACACTTTTTCCAAGGTGAAAAATATGCTTTTTCCACGATAAGTGATAGTATACTTTCCCTTGAAGCTGTAACAATATCAATGCTTTGAATGATACATGTTTCATACACCAGTGTAGAACTTCTGTTACTTCAGAAAGAAAAAAAAAAAAAAAAAAAAAAGGCAGCATTTATGTTGCAAATTTTGTATTCTTGTTATGAAACTATAGATTCAAATTCTACGAAACACAGCACATTAGTTTCTGAAGCTTGAAATTGAGATCGAAAAGCACTTTTATAAGCCAACCATGGCTCATGTCATGTTATCTCACCAGCCAAAGACAACAGATATTCAAAGCATACGACACGTGATGTAGTCAGCCAATGGCAACATTATTGTTAAGCAGTGTGAACACACAAATGGGAAAAGTTAATAGTTTAAACTAATCTACATAGCGTAACTACCAGGGAAGCTAAGCTTTCACATATAACATTGGTCTTTTCGGGTGTGTTACACTTTAAGGTACATGACACAAATGTGTCAGTACAATTTCAAATAATAACATTAATGTCTGGTCTTCTGGGCTCAAAATTCTTCTAAGTGGCTGGTAATCAGTGTGTCATGTCTTAAATGAGAGTCAAATGCTCTGTGATTCAAGAAATTCATTGCACGTTCTCACACGTAACATAATTCACCTTGTGTAAAAGGAAATTTACTTTGAAAGTAACGCTTTTCAAAGCACCTTTCACAATATTCCCCCACGAGCTGTTAAAAATTCGTTCATTTCAGCAGTTTCCAGAGAGCACCAGAAAACAAGTGTTACTGTGTGTGGGCAGCTACAATGATTTAGGAAGCCTATATATATACACACCCGTCAACTCCTATCCTTAATAAAAGTCCTTAATCTTTCCTCTCCCACATCCACACCGGCTGTTCAGAGCATCCTCCTACAGGCCAACCGCAAATTAGAACAGCATGCCACCCTCCACCTCAAAAAACTATCCAATCTCCTGGTTTCCCACCTCCGGAAAGGCAACTCACTCACCCTTCACAACCTTTCCAGCAAGCCTCAACCTCTTCTCATTGCACACAAACCCAGTCTCTCCCATCTACTCAATCTCCCACTTCCAGCTCCACTCCCTCCAAAACCTCAAAATTCCAATCAACACAATCTGGAACCACAACACCCTAATTCAGTAGTTAACCTTTCCTCCAAACCTCTCTCCCAATCCGAAACCTCTGTCCTATCCAAAGGCCTCACCTTCAGCCCCACTCCCAGATTCAACCAAACAGCCCTCGTCAAAGATTTACTGTCCTACTCTTGTACTCTCTGCTGGAAATATCACTTTGCCATGAAGAAAAATGATCCTAATCCTACTCCTAATGATCCAACTCCCCAGGACACTATCCAAATTGAACCCTGCCTGGAACAGTTCCGTCCTCCGTCGCAGCGGGACCCAAAATCACCCTCTTCAAACCTTCCAGGAATTTCTGACTTCCAGCCTTGCATCTCAATCCTTCTTAAAAAACCTTAATCCTACTCCCAACATCACCACTGCTGAAGCCCAGGCTATCTGTGATCTGAAGGCTGACGGATCCATCGCCATTCTTCCGGCGGACAAGGGTTCCACGACCGTGGTACTTGATCGTCGGGAGTATGTGGCTGAGGGACTGCGTCAGCTTTCAGACACCACATACAAAGTTTGCCAAGGTAATCCCATTCCCGATGTCCAGGCAGAGCTTCAAGGAATCCTCAGAACCTTAGGCCACCTGCAAAACGTTTCACCTGACTCCATCAACCTTCTGACCCCACAGACACCCTGCACCCATACCTTCTACCTTCTTCCTAAAATTCACAAACCCAATCATCCCAGCTGCCCCATTGTAGCTGGTTACCAAGCCCCCACAGAACGTATCTCTGCCTATGTAGATCAACACCTTCAACCCATTACATGCAGTCTCCCATCCTTCATCAAAGACACCAACCACTTTCTCGAATGCCTGGAATCCTTACACAATCTGTTACCCCCAGAAACCATCCTTGTAACCATTGATGCCACTTCCTTATACACAAATATTCCGCAAGTCGAGGGCCTCACTGCGATGGAGCATTTCCTTTCACGCCGATCACCTGCCACCCTACCTAAAACCTCTTTCCTCATTACCTTAGCCAGCTTCATCCTGACCCACAACTTCTTCACTTTTGAAGGCCAGACATACCAACAATTAAAGGGAACAGCCATGGGTACCAGGATGGCCCCCTCGTACGCCAACCTATTCATGGGTCACTTAGAGGAAGCCTTCTTGGTTACCCAGGCCTGCCAACCAAAGTTTGGTACAGATTTATTGATGACATCTTCATGATCCCCCCCATGAACCATGGACCTTGCCGTTGGTGGGGAGGCTTGCGTGGCTCAGCGATACAGATAGCGGAGGGGTATCTGTTGAGAGGCCAGACAAACGTGTGGTTCCTGAAGAGGGGCAGCAGCCTTTTCAGTAGTTGCAAGGGCAACAGTCTGGATGATTGACTGATCTGGCCTTGTAACAATAACCAAAACGGCCTTGCTGTACTGGTACTGCGAACGGCTGAAAGCAAGGGGAAACTACGGCCGTAATTTTTCCCGAGGGCATGCAGCTTTACTGTATGATTAAATGATGATGGCGTCCTCTTGGGTAAAATATTCCGGAGGTAAAATAGTCCCCCATTCGGATCTCCGGGCGGGGACTACTCAAGAGGATGTCGTTATCAGGAGAAAGAAAACTGGCGTTCTATGGATCGGAGCGTGGAATGTCAGATCCCTTAATCGGACAGGTAGGTTAGAAAATTTAAAAAGGGAAATGGATAGGTTAAAGTTAGATATTGTGGGAATTAGTGAAGTTCGGTGGCAGGAGGAACAAGACTTCTGGTCAGGTGACTACAGGGTTATAAACACAAAGTCAAATAGGGGTAATGCAGGAGTAGTTTTAATAATGAATAGGAAAATAGGAATTCGTGTAAGCTACTACAAACAGCATAGTGAACGCATTATTGTGGCCAAGATAGATACGAAGCCCACACCTACTACAGTAGTACAAGTTTATATGCCAACTAGCTCTGCAGATGACGAAGAAATTGAAGAAATGTATGATGAAATAAAAGAAATTATTCAGATAGTGAAGGGAGACGAAAATTTAATAGTCATGGGTGACTGGAATTCGAGTGTAGGAAAAGGGAGAGAAGGAAACGTAGTAGGTGAATATGGATTGGGGCTAAGAAATGAAAGAGGAAGCCGCCTGATAGAATTTTGCACAGAGCACAACTTAATCATAGCTAACACTTGGTTTAAGAATCATGATAGAAGGTTGTATACATGGAAGAACCCTGGAGATACTAAAAGGTATCAGATAGATTATATAATGGTAAGACAGAGATTTAGGAACCAGGTTTTAAATTGTAAGACATTTCCAGGGGTAGATGTGGACTCTGACCACAATCTATTGGTTATGACCTGTAGATTAAAACTGAAGAAAGTGCAAAAAGGTGGGAATTTAAGGAGATGGGACCTGGATAAACTGAAAGAACCAGAGGTTGTACAGAGTTTCAGGGAGAGCATAAGGGAACAATTGAAAGGAATGGGGGAAAGAAATACAGTAGAAGAAGAATGGGTAGCTCTGAGGGATGAAGTAGTGAAGGCAGCAGACGATCAAGTAGGTAAAAAGAAGAGGGTTAGTAGAAATCCTTGGGTAACAGAAGAAATATTGAATTTAATTGATGAAAGGAGAAAATATAAAAATGCAGTAAATGAAGCAGGCAAAAAGGAATACAAACGTCTCAAAAATGAGATCGACAGGAAGTGCAAAATGGCTAAGCAGGGATGGCTAGAGGACAAATGTAAGGATGTAGAGGCTTCTCTCACTAGGGGTAAGATAGATACTGCCTACAGGAAAATTAAAGAGACCTTTGGAGATAAGAGAACCACTTGTATGAATATCAAGAGCTCAGATGGAAATCCAGTTCTAAGCAAAGAAGGGAAAGCAGAAAGGTGGAAGGAGTATATAGAGGGTCTATACAAGGGCGATGCACTTGAGGACAATATTATGGAAATGGAAGAGGATGTAGATGAAGATGAAATGGGATATACGATACTGCGTGAAGAGTTTGACAGAGCACTGAGGGACCTGAGTCGAAACAAGGCCCCCGGAGTAGACAACATTCCATTGGAACTACTGACGGCCTTGGGAGAGCCAGTCCTGACAAAACTCTACCATCTGGTGAGCAAGATGTATGAAACAGGCGAAATACCCTCAGACTTCAAGAAGAATATAATAATTCCAATCCCAAAGAAAGCAGGTATTGACAGACGTGAAAATTACCGAACAATCAGTTTAATAAGTCACAGCTGCAAAGTACTAACACGAATTCTTTACAGACGAATGGAAAAACTAGTAGAAGCTGACCTCGGGAAAGATCAGTTTGGATTCCGTAGAAATACTCAAACACGTGAGGCAATACTGACCTTACGACTTATCTTAGAAGAAAGATTAAGGAAAGGCAAATCTACGTTTCTAGCATTTGTAGACTTAGAGAAAGCTTTTGGCAATGTTGATTGGAATACTCTCTTTCAAATTCTAAAGGTGGCAGGGGTAAAATACAGGGAGCGAAAGGCTATTTACAACTTGTACAGAAACCAGATGGCAGTTATAAGAGTTGAGGGGCATGAAAGGGAAGCAGTGGTTGGGAAGGGAGTAAGACAGGGTTGTAGCCTCTCCCCGATGTTATTCAATCTGTATATTGAGCAAGCAGTAAAGGAAACAAAAGAAATATTTGGAGTAGGTATTAAAATCCATGGAGAAGAAATAAAAGCTTTGAGGTTCGCCGATGATATTGTAATTCTGTCAGAGACAGCAAAGGACTTGGAAGAGCAGTTGAACGGAATGGATGGTGTCTTGAAGGGAGGATATAAGATGAACATCAACAAAAGCAAAACGAGGATAATGGAATGTAGTCGAGTTAAGTCGGGTGATGCTAAGGGTATTAGATTAGGAAATGAGACACTTAAAGTAGTAAAGGAGTTTTGCTATTTGGGGAGCAAAATAACTGATGGACGAAGTAGAGAGGATATAAAATGTAATCTGGCAATGGCAAGGAAAGCGTTTCTGAAGAAGAGAAATTTGTTAACTTCGAGTATAGATTTAAGTGTCAGGAAGTTATTTCTGAAAGTATTTGTATGGAGTGTAGCCATGTATGGAAGTGAAACATGGACGGTAAATAGTTTGGACAAGAAGAGAATAGAAGCTTTTGAAATGTGGTGCTACAGAAGAATGCTGAAGATTAGATGGGTAGATCACATGACTAATGAGGAAGTATTGAATAGGATTGGGGAGAAGAGAAGTTTGTGGCACAACTTGACCAGAAGAAGGGATCGGTTGGTAGGACATGTTCTGAGGCATCAAGGGATCACCAATTTCGTATTTGAGGGCAGCGTGGAGGGTAAAAATCATAGGGGGAGACCAAGAGATGGTCTCCCCCTACGAGTTTTACCCTCCACACTGCCCTCCAATACTATAATTGGTGATCCCTTGATGCCTCAGAACATGTCCTACCAACCGATCCCTTCTACTGGTCAAGTTGTGCCACAAGCTTCTCTTCTCCCCAATCCTATTCAATACTTCCTCATTAGTTATGTGATCTACCCATCTAATCTTCAGCATTCTTCTGTAGCACCACATTTCAAAAGCTTCTATTCTCTTCTTGTCCAAACTATTTACCGTCCATGTTTCACTTCCATACATGGCTACACTCCATACAAATACTTTCAGAAACGACTTCCTGACCCTTAAATCTATACTCGAAGTTAACAAATTTCTCTTCTTCAGAAATGCTTTCCTTGCCATTGCCAGTCTACATTTTATATCCTCTCTACTTCGACCATCATCAGTTATTTTGCTCCCCAAATAGCAAAACTCCTTTACTATTTTAAGTGTCTCATTTCCTAATCTAATACCCTCAACATCACCCGACTTAATTCGACTACATTCCATTATCCTTGTTTTGCTTTTGTTGATGTTCATCTTATATCCTCCCTTCAAGACACTGTCCATTCCGTTCAACTGCTCTTCCAAGTCCTTTGCTGTCTCTGACAGAATTACAATGTCATTGGCGAACCTCAAAGTTTTTATTTCTTCTCCATGGATTTTAATACCTACTCCAAATTTTTCTTTTGTTTCTTTTACTGCTTGCTCAATATACAGATTGAATAACACCGGGGAGAGGCTACAACCCTGTCTTACTCCCTTCCCAACCACTGCTTCCCTTTCATGTCCCTCGACTCTTATAACTGCCATCTGGTTTCTGTACAAATTGTAAATAGCCTTTCGCTCCCTGTATTTTACCACTGCCACCTTTAGAATTTGAAAGAGAGTATTCCAATCAACATTGCCAAAAGCTTTCTCTAAGTCTACAAATGCTAGAAACGTAGGTTTGCCTTTCCTTAATCTTTCTTCTAAGATAAGTCGTAAGGTCAGTATTGCCTCACGTGTTTGAGTATTTCTACGGAATCCAAACTGATCTTCCCCGAGGTCGGTTTCTACTAGTTTTTCCATTCGTCTGTAAAGAATTCGTGTTAGTATTTTGCAGCTGTGGCTTATTAAACTGATTGTTCGGTAATTTTCACATCTGTCAACACCTGCATTCTTTGGGATTGGTATTATTATATTCTTCTTGAAGTCTGAGGGTATTTCGCCTGTTTCATACATCTTGCTCACCAGATGGTAGAGTTTTGTCAGGACTGGCTCTCCCAAGACTGTCAGTAGTTCTAATGGAATGTTGTCTACTCCCGGAGCCTTGTTTCGACTCAGGTCTTTCAGTGCTCTGTCAAACTCTTCACGCAGTATCGTATCTCCCATTTCATCTTCATCTACATCCTCTTTCATTTCCATAATATTGTCCTGAAGTACATCGCCCTTGTATAGACCCTCTATATACTCCTTCCACCGTTCTGCTTTCCCTTCTTTGCTTAGAACTGGGTTTCCATCTGAACTCTTGATGTTCATACAAGTTATATATGAGTTAAGGAAGAAATTTTCTTCCAGTGGCATGTGTGCAAAATAACCAACAGAAGCCATATGCAACTTCTTTAGTTTAAACTTGCTGTAGTATTGCAGGTGTAACATGCTCAATGGCGCCACACCTTCTTGTCCAGAGTTCAGGTAGAGAAGATGGCACAGGAGGTACAAACACCGTATCTTTTATGAATCCCCATAAAAAAGAGAAAAAAATCAGGTGGTGTCAGGTCTGGTGAATGTGGGGGCCGTACAATAGGTGCATCCATTGGCCTGGAAAGCGGTCACTGAGAAAATACTGGATGTCAGCCAGGTAGTGGGGTGATGCACAATCTTGCATGAAGTAAACATTTCATTCTTGGTCATGCTCATCGATCTGTGGTTTCAAAAGTAGTTGTAACACATCCAGGTACACTATCCTGTTGATGGTTCTCTCACAGAAAAGAAAGGGGCCATATGCTTTGTTCTTGCTCAGTGCAAAAAAAATTCAGTTGCAGGCTATTGCAATGTTTAATGTGGATTTTCACTGCCCCAAATCCTACAATTATGTGTGTTAACCTTGCCAATTAAGTGAAAAGTCGGCTCGTCAGAAATGATGATTTTGTCCAAGAAATGTTCATCTTCATGTAATAGATTTAACACATCTGCACAGAAGTTCTTGCTAGTTATTTTATTAGTGTCTTTTATTGCTTTTATGATCATCAATTTTTTAGTGTCTTTTATTGCTTGTACAATCGTTAATCTGTACGGTTTCAAATGTAAATGGTTTCTTAACACATGCCAAAAAGTTGTATGTGGGACTAGAAGTTCACGAGATGCACAGCGGGTTGATTTTGTAGGGCTGTTGACAAAACATTTGTCTCCCTCACTCAATGACGTTGCCAAATGTGCTTTGATGACCTGATGATTTCCCATGTCTTACCAAGCACCCTGTTTATACACAACATTTATGCTACTCATAAATTGTAGGCCTAATAGGAGGATCTTTAGCGTACTTGGTACAGAAATTACGCTGAACTGTTGTTGCTGACTTCAATTCTTCAAACCAAAACACACAACTAGCACACTTGGGTCCAGTGAAGCCATCTTTAACACAATTGCTGCTAGTGCTCCTTACGGTGCAGTTCGGTACTAGAGAATTATGTGAGAATAAACTTGATGTATTTCCCTAGAAACGGACGCTACAATCTCCTCCGTAGATCCTATGAATTAATTTATGTGAATTTTTAAGAATGTAAAGTCCTTTTTGAAACACCAGGAATACTGCATTGTGCTACCTTCCTAGATGTTGATCTCCTCCTCTCAGATGACTCCAGCCGCGCGGAGTGGCCGTGCAGTTTGAGGCGCCATGTCACGGACTGCTCACCCCCCCTCCCCAGAGGTTTGAGCCCTTCCTCAGGCATGTGTGTGTGTGTGTTGTTATAAGCACAAGTTAGTTTAAGTAGTGTGTAGGTCTAGAGACCAATGACATCATTAATTTGGTCCCTTAGGAATACACACGCATTTGAACATTTGGGATGGCTCCATCCTCACCTCGGTCCACATTAAACCCATCAATCAACAACAGTACTTGCACTTTGACAGATCCCACCCCTTCCACATAAAAAAATCCCCAGTACAACCTAGCCACCCATGGTAGATGGATCTGCAGTGATGAGAACTCCCTCACTTACGAGGGTTGTTTGAAAAGCTCTCAGAATCACCACGAGATATCAGTGCTAGCACAACGAGTTGTTCACGTGATATTCATTGGACTGTTGCCTGTAAACACATGCCATGTCAGTGATCTTGGAAGAGAGCTGCGGTGATGACACGGCTCTTTTTGTTCCCGCCTAGTGATTTGTGAAGATGGAGAAAAATTGAGAGTTGAGCAGTGATTAAGTACATCGTAAAGCAAGATATTAGAGCAAAGGACATAATGACAATTTCCAGAATACACTGGGGAGCTCAGCTCCTTCATATTCAACTGTTGTCAAGTGGAAAAATGAACTTAAAATTGGACGGGACAGCTTATATGATGATCCACACAGTGGTCGGCCAAGATGTGTTGCTACTAAAGAAATCATTGCAAAAGTGCACAAAATAATGGTGGAGGATCGCCAATTGAAAGTGTGTGGAATTGCTCATGCTTGCCATATGTAATATGAAAGGGTATATAACATTTTAACTGAAGAATTAGAAATGAAAAAATTATCTGCATGATGGGTGCAGCGACTCTTGACAATGGCTCAAAAACGCATGAGAGAGGAAATATCGGAACATTGTTTGGCCCATTTTAGGAGAAATGAACAAGATTTTTTGCACCAGTTTCTGACCACAGATGAAACGTGGGTGTACTACTATACCCCAGAGACAAAAAAACAGTCAAAGCAGTGGAAACATGCTGATTCTCTGCCACAAATGAAATAAAAGACAATTCCTTCGGTGGGAAAGGTCATGGCATCATGTTCTGGGATGCAAAGGGGATTCTGTTTGTAGATTATCTCCCTACTGTGTAAACAATTATTGGAGAATACTATGCTAACCTCTTGGACAAACAGCAGCAAAAGATGTGTGTGGAAAGGCCAGGTTTAGCAAGGAAGAAAGTCATCTTCCACCAAGACAGTGTGTGCTGTCGCCATGGAAAAATTACATTAACTAAGGTATGACTTGTTGCCACACCCACCTTGTTCACCTGATATTGCTCCATCAGACTTCCATCTCTTCCAAAAACTGAAAATTTTTCTTGTGGATGAAGATTCATTTTAAACAAAGAATTGATAGCCAGAGTTGACAACTATTTTGCAGAAAACTCATTTTTAAAATGGGATCAATGCACTGCAACATTGTTGGACCAAATGCATTAATCTACAAGGAGGCTACATTGAAAAACAACAAAAGTTTCAGTGATGTAAGTACTTTTTTTCTATTCTATTCTTTTCAAACCACCCTCTTAGTATGCTGACGGCCTCACAAAGGGCTTGGCAGACTGGCAGTACCCTCCATACCTAATTCACAAACAGATCTCCCATGCCATATCCCAACACATGCCTGATCCTCACATTCATCCCAAGAACCAACCACAAAGAAGTCCCCTCCACCCCCACCCCCTCCTCTTTCCCAGTACCACCCAGACTGGAATGGCTGAACCACATCATTCATCAGGATCAGGGCTTTGATTAACTATCACCATACCCTCAAATGAGGGACATCCTACCCAAGGTACTTCCAGACCCTCCCAAAGAGGTCTGTGGGAGATCCAGATGTAAAACCTGCCCAGTTCACCTACCCAGCACCACCTACTGCAGTCCCATCACAGTTGTATTCTGCCCCAGCAGAGGCCGGGCCACATGTGAAAGAAGCCATGTTATATACACTATGTGATCAGAAGTACCCACACCCCCCAAAACATACTTTTTTCATATTAGGTGCATTGTGCTGAAACATAGTGCCAGGTACTCCATATCAGCGGCCTTAGTAGTCATTAGGACATCGTGAGAGAGCAGAATGGGGCGCTCTGTGGAGCTCAAGGACTTTGCATGTGGTAAGGTTACTGGGTGACACTTATGTCATACGTCTACACGAGATTTCCACACTCCTAAACATCCATAGGTCCACTGTTTCCAATGTTATAGTGAGGTGGAAACATGAATGGACACATACAGCACAGAAGCGTACAGGCCGACCTCGTCTGTTGACTGACAAGAGACCACTGACTGTTGAAGAGGATTGTAATGTGTAACAGGCAGACATCAATCTAGACCATCACACAGGAATTCCAAAGTGCATCCCTGCAAGTACTATGACAGTTAGGCGAGAGGTGAGAAAACTTGGATTTCATGGTTGAGCGGCTGCTCATAAGCCACACATCACGCTGGTAAATGCCAAACGATGCCTCACTTGGTGTAATGAGTGTAAACATTGGATGACTGAAGAGTGGAAAAATATTGTATGGTGTGACAAATCACGGTACACAATATGGAGATCCGATGGCAGAGTTTGGGTACGGTGAATACCCGGTGAACAAAATCTGCCAGCGTGTGTAGTGCCAACAGTAAAATTTGGAGGCGGTCGTGTTATCGTGTGGTCGTGTTTTTCACGGAAGGGGCTTGCACCCCTTGTTGTTTTGCATGGCACTATTAGAGCACAGGCATAAATAGATGTTTTAAGCACCTTCTTGCTTCCCACTGTTGAAGAGCAATTCAGGGATGGTGACTCAATCTTTCAACACAATTGAGCACTTGTTCATAATGCACGGCCTGAACACCCCTGTAATGGACTGGCCTGCACAGAGTCCTGACTTGAATCCTATAGAACACCTTTGGGATGTTTTGGAATGGCGACTTGGTGCCAGGCATCGCTGACTGACATCGATCCCTCTCCTCAGTGCAACACCCCATAAGGAATGGGCTGCCAGTTCCCAAGAAACCTTCCAGCACCAGAATGAATGTATGCCTGCGAGAGTGGAAGCTGTTATCTAGGCTAAGGGTGAGCCAACACCATACTGAATTCCAGCATTACCGATGGAGGGTGCCATGAACTTGTAACTCATTTTCAGCCAGGTGTCCAGATACTTTCGATCATGTAGTGTACCAGTTCTGCTGCAGTTATTGCTCAGTGTTTTACATTGGTGTAACAACAAACCAGCTGTCACATAGAACGAATAGCCACTGTGAGTGAGTGAGTGTGTGTGTGTGTGTGTGTGTGTGTGTGTGTGTGTGTGTGTGTGAGTGTGTGAGTGTGTGTGTGAGTGAGTGTGTGAGTGTGTGTGTGTGTGATCCCTCGATGTCTCAGAACATGTCCTACCAACCGATCCCTTCTTCTAGTCAAGTTGTGACACAAGCTCTTCTTCTCCCCAATTCTATTCAATACCTTCTCATTAGTTATGTGATCTACCCATCTAGTCTTCAGCATTCTTCTGTAGCACCACATTTCGAAAGCTTCTATTCTCTTCATGTCTAAGCTATTTATCGTCCACATTTCACTTCCATACATGGCTACAGTCCGTACAAATACTTTCAGAAACAACTTCCTGACATTTAAATCTATACTCGATGTTAACAAATTTTTCTTCTTCAGAAACGCTTTCCTTGCCATTGCCAGTCTACATTTTATATCCTCTCTATTTCTACCATCATCAGTTATTTTGCTACCCAAATAGCAAAACTCCTTTACTGCTTTGAGTGTCTAATTTCCTAATCTAATTCCCTCAGCATCACCCGAATTAATTTGACTACATTCCATTATCCTAATTTTGCTTTTGTTGATGTTCATCTTATACACTCCTTTCAAGACACTGTCCATTCCGTTCAACTGCTCTTTCAAGTCCTTTGCTGTCTCTGACAGAATTACAATGTCATCGGCAAACCTCAAAGCTTTTATTTCTTCTCCATGGATTTTAATACCTACTCCGAACTTTTCTTTTGTTTCCTATATTGCTTGCTCAATGTACAAATTGAATAACATCAGGGATAGGCTACAACCCTGTCTTACTCCCTTCCCAACCACTGCTTCCCTTTCATGTCCCTCGACTCTTATAACTGCCATCTGGTTTCTGTACAAATTGTAAATAACCTTTCGCTCCCTGTATTTTACCCCTGCCACCTTCATAATTTGAAAGAGAGTATTCCAATCAACATTTTCAAAAGTTTTCTCTAAGTCTACAAATGCTAGAAATGTAGGTTTGCCTTTCCTTAATCTTTCTTCTAAGATAAGTCGTAGGGTCAGTATTGTATTCTACGGAATCCAAACTGATCTTCCCCGAGGTCGGCTTCTATAAGTTTTTCCATTCGTCTGTAAAGAATTCGCGTTAGTATTTTGCAGCTGTGACTTATCAAAGTGATAGTTCGGTAATTTTCACATCTGGCAACACCTGCCGTCTTTGGGATTGGAAAAATTATATTATTCTTGAAGTCTGAGTGTATTTCACCTGTCCCGTACATCTTGCTCACCAGATGGTAGAGTTTTGTCAGGACTGGCTCTCCCAAGGGTGTCAGTAGTTCTAATGGAATGTTGTCTACTCCGGGGACCTTGTTTCGACTCAGGTCTTTCAGTGCTCTGTCAAACTCTTCACACAATATCATATCTCCCATTTCATCTTCATCTACATCCTCTTCCATTTCGATAACATTGTCCTCAAGTACATCGCCCTTGTATAGACCCTCTATATACTCCTTCCACCGTTCTGCTTTCCCTTCTTTGCTTAGAACTGGGTTTCCATCAAAGCTCTTGATATTCATGTAAGTGGTTCTCCTTTCTCCAAAGGTCTCTTTAATTTTCCGATAGACAGTATCTATCTTACCCCTAGTGAGATAAGCCTCTACATCCCTACATTTGTCCTCTAGCCATCCCTGCTTAGCCATTTTGCACTTCCTGTCGATATCATTTTTGAGACGTCTGTATTCCTTTTTGCCTGCTTCATTTACTGCATTTTTATATTTTCTCCTTTCATCAATTCAATTCAGTATTTCTTCTGTTACCCAAGGATTTCTACTAACCCTCACCTTTGTACTTATTTGATCCTCTGCTGCCTTCACTATTTCATCCCTCAAAGCTACCCATTCTTCTTCTGCTGTATTTCTTTCCCTCATTCCTGTTTTTCCTACAAGCTTGAAATAGGAATTGTATTCTGAAAGCTAGGCTTTTGTTGGTGTACCTATCAGCACTTCTGCTTTTTGGTGGGTTGTCTCCTTTATTCCATAACTTCCTGAATTATCTTTGATGTTTTTAAAAAGACAATGAAGAATTAAGAAGCCTCTGTTCTATGAAAAAGAAATTTAGTTTTCTCTGCTTTAATGTAGTATGTAGTTTTTTTTAAAAAATCCTTGCTCTGGACCAACACTCACCCTGTGTACCCAGCATTGCTGCAAAAATATTTCATGTGATTCGTATTTTTACCAGTGGTCCTTTGTTTTGCTGGAGCACAACTGTTCTGAAATTTCTACATGTACAACATTAATGGTCGTACAGCAAGAATGAGAACAAAAGAAGTATACGAACCAGAAACAAATGCTACTTTGACAATGGTATTCTCACATTCTCAGGGATAAGAAAAAAAAAAAACTAACTTGTAACTGAAAATAGTAAACCCAGTGAAACAAATTCAAAGCCATGGAAATTAAGTGTAAGTAGACATTCACTGAAGTGTGTCATAAGTAACCGAAAAATAATATAATTCCATAAAGTAACAGAGTAAAGCAATAGATAAAAATTTTAAGTAGTTGAGAATATATTTATATCTATGTCTGTATTCATTGTCAGTAACAACATGAGAGAGAATATTTGCCAGAGAAGCAATTCACAAGGATTACACCAGCAATATGACAAGCATTGACATACCCAGAAGAGGAAACTCCACCAGGGTGGATGACCTAAAAATTTTCAGTGATTTTTGTCTCTCTACTTGATTTTGTCATTTAAAAATTACAAAATAAAGTTATATAAGTAGCTGACAAAAACCCATGTCCCAGTATAAAAGAGTTCTATAATATGGACAGTGTTGATTTTAATATATAAGACTATTGCTGTACGCTTTGATTCAGTATGAACGTTGTGATTATAGCATTTAAGATGCAGTCTCTTGATTTCACTTCACAACTGTTGTCTATATTTGATGAGACTTATTTGATGTAAACTGGAGAATGGCCAGTAAATAAAGATTAAAAGTACAAAACGACTTGAGATGCATAGCAAAATTCTCTTAAAAGTTAACATCACAATAAACAAAATGAGTTAAAACATTGAAATCTCATAAAGCATAAATGCTCCATGGAGCAATTGCCATTTCACATTTGTAGTGTCTCAAGCTTTCAACGACCTCCTCCATCATCATCAGTGGTATGTAGAAGACTGTTACGTACTATATTTAGTTGGTCAGGTTATGTCATGGAAATGTCACAGTCATATAACTTCTATATGCTACCAGAGAATATGTCAATGTCCATGGCTCAAGAACATTGGTAATGATGCTGATTTTGCTATATGAAGGGTGAGTCAAGTTATTTTTCTATTGTCGTTCAGCATCAAGTGCCTATTTCCATGCAGCCACTGATGCAGTTTAAGTTGTTAATATACATTCTGATCTGAGCACCTTCTTTGATGATAGACTCATAGTAGACAGCTGCATAGGATATTTCCATTTCATCAGACATAAGCATATGTTTGTTCATAATGCTGTATTTGGTAACAGCAGATTTGTCGAAATTACAATATTTAATGTGGTATCACTGTTCTGAGCTGTGTTCTGAAATCATTTGTACTGCTTGACCAGTATAGCTGGTACTACCGTCACAAGGTACTTTATGTACTCCAGGAGCATTGAAAATGGTGCTGCCTTTTAACTGGGTGCAACATCTCTTTAATTTTCTTGGGTCATCAGAAAATGGAGTCTGCTCAGGACTGCACCCATTTTATTTGTGGTAGTTCTAAAAAAAAAGGAAGGGCTGCTACATGCTGATCATCTTCTGATGATTGAGTATCTGTGTCCCTTTTTTTTTTTTTTTTGAGATGACTGGCTTAATATTTTCATCACTGAGAATAATCAATTTATGAACATATAATGTAATTGGATTGATAATAAAATCTACTCACTAAGTAGCAGAGCAATAGAACACATACATCAATGGTGTTAGTTTGCAAGCTTTTGGAGCCAGTGGCTCCTCCTTCTGGCAGAGAGGTTGAAGGGGAAGGAATAGGGGTGAAGGAAAAAGACTGGCGAGGTTTATAAAAAGAGGTAAGATTTGGAAAGCTTGCCCAGAACCCCAGGTCAAGGGAGTTTTACCAGATGACATGAAACGGAAAAACTGATTTTTGGGTACTGCACTGGACAAGATGTGAAAACCTGAGGACTTAAAGGTGGAAGAAAGACCGGATAATAAGCAAGACAGATTACTGCCAAAACGTCTTGCATGAGAGGGGGGGGGGAGGGGGGGGGGTGAGTGAAAAATAGAAATGTCAGAAAATGAAAGCTGTAGAAAAGTAAAATGCAGTAAAGAAAGAAACAATTTCTGTGAAGAAATGCTGAGACCAAAGAAATTAATGTAAATTAGGGCCAGGTGGGTGATGAGAACTGTTAGTCATCTAACCACTTAGTACGAATGGGCCTAGCAGAGGGTGTATACTGGCAACAGACAGTATCCTGTTTTTCCAGAGCATGTTCTACAACATAAGTCTTGACCATTCACTGTTTCACTGCACATGCCATTTGGATTCTTCAACCAACCACTAGTTCCTCAGAACTCTGCAGATGGGAACTGGCTCTACTACATGTCCTTGGTTCTTGCCACCCACCTGGCCTTAATTTATGTTAATTTCTTCAGTCTCAACATTTCTTCACAGTAACTATTCCTTTCTTCATTCCCTTTTAGTCCTCTATATTTTTCATTTTCTGAGCTTTCTATTTTTTACCATCCCCCCTCTCACCTCTATCACACACAATTCACATAGCTTTTTGCACTTGTTAACTTGTGCATGATGTTTTGTCAGTAATCTCTGTCTTGCTTATTACCCTGTCTTCCACCTTTAAGCTCTCAAGTTTTCACATCATGTCTGGTGCAGTCTCCAACAATCAGTCTTTTTCTTCTCATGCCATCTAGTAAGACTCTCCTGACCTGGAGTTCTGGGTGACTTTTCAGAACTCTAGTCCTTTCCTAAACCTCAGCAGTCCTTTTCTTTCATCCCTCTTCCTTCCGTTCAGCCTTTCAGCTAGGAGGAGGAGCCACTGGCTACAAAAACTTGCTGACTTAAGTACCTTTTATATGTATGTTCTCCTGCCACCACTTGGTGAGTGGACTTTTGCCTATATTAATATTTTCATTGTTATAGCTATTCTTCTGGAATAAGTTTCTTAGGTGTCTGGTCTCAGAATCTTGGTTTTCGTTTTCATACCAGCTATCCCTCACAGGGCTACTTACAAAATTTCACAATTCGGTATTATGCAAAGAATCTAGAGATATCCTTTAGTCCCTGTGTGTCATTACTATGGATACTATGATGACAAAATTACACTCACAGCAAGCTGTTCCAGCTCTGCCCTCAGGTAAATGAGCCCATGCCCATTTCTTATCGTGCTGACAGGCATCTGCAGGAAGTGGAGGCTACATGCCCGGGCAGCCATATTGCGCTTGTTGTGTGCATGAGTAAACTGCTTGACCATCCCAGTTCTGGGTGTTCTGTCAGCCTCTTTCCCACCCCTGTTCATATGCACACATGCACACCCGGCTGCCTGCCAGCAAACATGAATTGGAATGGCCTAACATACAATGTGCATGGAAGGAGTCATTCTTCCCACATTCCATAAACAATTGGAACAGTATGAAATTCCAACATGCACCATTAATTTCAGTGATTTGCAGAGTATATGTTTAGATGTACTGCCACCAGCAAATTTCCTTTTCTTTGTTGATGCTTCTGGTCTGTTCCCTAATGCTTTTGGCTCAAATATGATGTTGAATATGCTGCAAGTTCTTCCACAAATGAGTCTGTGGGAGTTTAGGGATTGTCAGATAGCCCTCCTGTTATTGGATCAGTTGTGTCACATGCTGTTAGTGACAATGGGATAATTCTTTTGATATAAAAATATCCTTCTCATTTTGTGATGTAGATATTGTTTTGTTGTGTGCAGATAATGGTAAAAAATGTTTCCCCACAAGTGAAGGATGGCCAAACCACTGCCAGAAACCAAAGCTATGCCTCATCAGTTGGTGCTCCACAGTGTCCCTTTGTGAGTGCAGCAGGTGATACACAGCAGCGTCGCAGGCAAGAACTTGCAGCAGAGCTGAAACAGGTTAGTTTTTGACTAGTACTTTTTGTGTGTGTGTGTGTGTGTGTGTGTGTGTGTGTGTGTGTGTGTGTGTGTGTGTATATTGACTTACGATAATTACTCTCTTTCTCTGCCTCTTCCCATGTGTTTCATGTGTGGGTTTGTGGGGGGGAGGGGTATTCACACATGTACATGTCTGAGTATTTCCTTTCCCACACAACTGGTTTGCAAGTTTAATGGAGTACGTTATAAGTAACATGAAGTGTTGTGTAGATATAACACAGTCATTAACTGAAGTATGTTGTACTGTGTGGTTATAATTAAAGTGCAGCTCGTCACACAGGTCAAGTGTGGGCTGTAATTATCACAAGACAGTGAAACTTAGTAGCTATTCTAATGTGCTAATGTGGAACATGTTTACACTGGAAAAATATTAGTTACAATTTGGGCAGGACCAAAACTGGCACTGTGAATTCAAGAAAGTGATATAGAAATGTTTCCATATGCAATGGATCAATTGTGAATTGTGATTCATTCGTTTCATAACTTAAGTAATCTAATCATTTAATTAGAGTACAGGAGACACATAAAAATATGGTTTATACAATTTTATTGGTATAAAACTATGGTCAAAAAGATGATTCAAATGTTAATGTAACTTTTTGTGAAAAGATACCTTCACATATTTACATAGTAAGACAACTGATAGACTACATCCTGCTCAAATATTCAGTTCACCTTTCATGAATTCATCAACTCTGTAGTAGCATTGTAGCTGAAGTAGAGTATTGTGCAGCTTTCTTTTCAGTGAATCTAGGTTCATACTCAGAATGTTCTTGGCTTTTAGTTTGTTAATTTTCATTCCCATAAACTGGGGAGTTTGAGCATATAATTTTAAATGATGAGCAGGCAGCATAAAATTTCCTTTATTTTATGTATTGTAAGAGTGATCAAAGCAGTTCTCCTGGCATAATTCTAAATTGTTATGGGAAAAAAAAAAAAATCATAGATAGATTTTAAATAATGGGCGAATTGATTTTCTTGGCTTGATTGATTGATTTCTTTATTAATCCATGTAACAATTTACATTGTGTGGATTTTGTCACCAAAATCATATACAATACAATATTCTTACAATTATACACATAAAATTAGTATTTACACACATTTTTGAGGTATCTTAAATTAGTTTTATATCCTTATGTAATTTTCTTATAGTACTGTACGATTCTGGATTTCATATTATAATTATTTCCTCATGTATTACAATGCAGGCTACTTTAATTACACTACATGTTTTCATTCATATAGTCCGTTACTGCGTAATAACTTTTATTTAATAAAAAAAAAAAATTTAGTTTTGTTTTGAACTGCACAATTGTGCCAATATCTTTTATTTTTTGGGGTAATTTATTATATAATTTAACGGCATTGTACAACAAGCTCTGCTGAGTTTTAACTTTATTTTTCCTCTCTAGATGCAGATTGTATTGGTTTCTAGTTTCATAGCTGTGGCTGAACAGTTATTTTGAATAATTCTTTTCTATGATTACAGTATGTGCATGAAGTTGTTTGGATTTGTAACTGACTTGTAACTGACTGGTAGTAGCTATGCTATGCAGTTTTCCTTGTGTCCATGTCAGTAGAATTAGCTAATATTTGCACTGCAAATGCAAAGCTGCATGTTCATTCTAATTTAAACTCTTGTCTACATTTAATCCTAAAAATTTCACAGCATCAACTTCTTCTAGATTTTGATTTTTGTGATTTCTTTTAGTTTTTGTGGGATGCTGACAGTTTTCTTCTCAGCTGGACTACATGGGTTTTTGGGATGTCTATGGTTAATTCATTGAAATGAAATTAAGTTTCTAACTGATCTGTTGTATTGATGGTGCTGATAGGAATAGTTTCTGGCTCCTGTTCTTCAATTACTATAGTTGTGTCATCTGCAAATAAGACCGAAAGGCCATTTATATTGATTGATAGGTCATTATTGTACAATAAAAACAAAATAGGTCCTAGGATAGAACCTTGAGGGATAACTTGTGTTACTGACTTCCATTTGGAAAAGTAATTTGCTGCCTTTGTAGAAACAAATAAAGGTCAAACAGGTGAGAAAGGCATAATGTTGATGTGACTATTAACCAGTGCTTAAACATGTTCAGTATGGGCACCAGAAATGTCAACAAGATGCTGTACAGGGCCAGATTTGCAGCTGGTGTTAAAAATTGGAACTAATTTTTTTCCAGTGTAAATCAGTTCCACATTAAAGCATTAGAATATCTACGAGGGCTATTCAGAAAGTAGGGAACGTTTTGGCATTAAAAAATAACTTAAGTACAAGAAATACACTTTATTATACAGGGTGGTCCATTGATAGTGACGGGGCCAAATATCTCACAAAATAAGCATAAAACGAAAAAACTACAAAGAACGAAACTCGTCTAGCTTGAAGGGGGAAACCAGATGGCGCTACGGTTGGCCCGCTAGATTGTGCTGCCATGCGTCAAACGAATATCAACTGAGTTTTTTTAAATAGGAACCCCATTTTTTAATGCATATTTCTGTAGTACGTAAAGAAATATGAATGTTTTAGTTAGACCACTTTTTTCACTTTGTGATAGATAGAACTGTAATAGTCACAAATGTATAAGTACGTGGTATCATGTAACATTCCGCCAGTGCGGAC
Source organism: Schistocerca americana (assembly GCF_021461395.2). Taxonomy (NCBI): domain Eukaryota; kingdom Metazoa; phylum Arthropoda; class Insecta; order Orthoptera; family Acrididae; genus Schistocerca; species Schistocerca americana. The sequence continues at coordinate 208,574,604 of NC_060127.1, read as the reverse complement.
AGTATTTGCTTCGTGATACATTACCCGTGTTAAAATGGACCACTTACCAATTGCGGAAAAAGTCGATATCGTGTTGATGTATGGCTATTGTGATCAAAATGCCCAACGGGCGTGTGCTATGTATGGTGCTCGGTATCCTGGATGACATCATTCAAGTGTCCGGACTGTTCACCAGATAGTTACGTTATTTAAGGAAACAGGAAATGTTCAGCCACATGTGAAACGTCAACCACGGCCTGCAACAACTGATGATGCCCAAGTAGGTGTTTTAGCTGCTGTCATGGCTAATCCACACATCAGTAGGAGACAAATTGTGCGAGAATCGGGAATCAAAAACGTCGGTGTTGAGAATGCTACATCAACATCGATTGCACCCGTACCATATTTCTATGCACCAGGAATTGCATGGCGATGACTTTGAATGTTGTGTACAGTTCTGCACCAGGAACAAGAGAAATTACGGGACAATGACAGATTTTTTGCACATGTTCTCTTTAGCGATGAAGTGTCATTCACCAATAGCAGTAACGCAAACCGGCATAATATGCGCTATTGGGCAACGGCAAATCCACGTTGACTGTGACAAGTGGAACATAAGCAACATTGACGGGTTAATGTATGGTGCAGCATTATGGGAGGAAGGGTAATTGGCTCCCATTTTATCAATGCCAGTCTAAATGATGCAATGTATGCTGATTTCATACGTAATGTTCTACCGATGTTACTACAAGATGTTTCACTGCATGACAGAATGGCGATGTACTTCCAACATGATGGATGTCCGGCACATAGCTCGCATGTGGTTGAAGTGGAATTGAATAGTATATTTCATGACAGGTGGATTGGTCGTCAAAGCACCATACCATTACCCGCACGTTCACCAGATCTGAACTCCCCGGATTTCTTTCTGTGGGGAAAGTTGGAGGATATTTGCTATTGTGATCCACCGAAAACGCCTGACGTGTCAGCGCATTGTCAATGCATGTATGAACATTATGGAAGGCGAACTACTCGCTGTTGAGAGGAATGTTGTGTTGCCAGATGCATTGAGGTTGATGAACATCAATTTGAGCATTTACTGCATTGATGTGGTATTTACAGGTAATCACGCTGTAACAGCAGGCATTCTCAGAAATGATAAGTTCATAAAGGTACATGTATCACATTGGAACAACCGAAAAAAATGTACAAAGGTACCTACGTTCTGTACTTTAATTTAAAAAACCTACCTGTTACCAACTGTTGGTCTAAAATTGTGAGCCATATGTTTGTGATTATTACAACGCCATCTATCACAAAGCGAAAAAAGTGGTCCAACTGAAACATTCATATTTCTTTATGTACTATGCGATAATATAATAAGAAATGGGGGTTCCTATTTTAAAAAATGCAGTTGATATCCATTTGACCTATGGCAACGCCAACTAGCGGGCCAACCATAGAGCCATCTGGTTTCTCCCTTCAAGCTAGACAAGTTTCGTTCTTTGTAGTTCTTTCATTTGACGCTTATTTCATGAGATATTTGGCCCGGTCATGATCAATGGACCACCCTGTATACATCTGAAAGTGCGACTGACATACTACTTTTCCACATAGTCACTGAACACATTGAGGCACTTATCATAACCGTGGACAAGCTTTGAAAGACCTTCGTAGTAAAATTCTGCCACCTGAGACTTCAGCCAGTGAGTCACACGTGCCTGGAGTTCTGCCTAGGCTAGGCAAGCTTTGGAGTGACAATTTCAGACAACAAAGCTCGTGAAACTCGTGGAAAAGAACGCGAAAGCTCAGTTATTCTGAAGCGATGGTTTCACAAATCGTTTCATCAACTTTAGCAGCAAGATCATCAATCACAATTCTCGGGTGTCCACTCTTCTCTTCATCATGAACATTGGTTTGGCCATTTTTAAACCAAAAGCACCATTTCCAGATGGAACGTTCACTTATTACGTTGTTTCCATACACTTCACAAAGTTCACAATAAATTTCTATAGGTTTTAGCTTTTTGCCAACAAAAACTGTATCACAGACCACATCTCACAACTGGTGGGATTTTCGTTTGCAGTGCACATTTCAAATTCGAATATAGAAAATACCAGATGCGCAGAGATGTTCCCGCTGTCACGGATTGATGCCAACTGAGCTGCCAAGCATGCACGTACCAAAATATATGCAATCGCTGCACATCTAGCGGCATCAGGTGGAAACATTTCTTACTTTCTGAATAGCCCTCATACAATGTTTTGCTGCCCTATGATAATTACAGCCCACACTGGACCTCTGAGAGTAGTTGCACTTTAATTATAACCGACTAGTATCTTTCTCTATAGGAACACAAAATTGTGAGCTAACAGTAGTAGAGCTAGGAAGACTTAATATTTGCTAGTAAAATGTTCTACATCTTAAACAAATAACATGCACTACCAGTAGGAACAAAAATTCTACTCCTCTTAAAGAAGATTGGGAGAGTGTCATGACTTTTGATCTCATTGTCGTACAAGGTGAAGAGTTTGTTAATTTAGTTCTGAAATAATCCTAAAATTCTCAGTCATCCTGGAATTCTTAAAGTAATTTTTTACGTTGGGAACACACTTTCCTTCTTTTTTACAGTTGATGTATTCTGTCACAAACGTCCTCATAGTAAGAAAGGTATTGGAAAGAAAATAAATGGCATAAGGTGATACCATCGAATAAGACAATCAAAACAACAGACTGCCAGTTTGATTGTGAACTGAAAGATAGCAAACTGATTCACGTAAAAAGTTTCCAGTTGGCAAGCCATCTGTTGTCATAGTGGTAGAATATAGGAAACAACCAGTAGTAAATAATAAGGGAACTTGAGTCATGCTTTGTGAATAAGTGTTAGCAAAGGAAATAAGTATGTGAAATGAGGGACTAGAAAAATAATGAATTATGATGATAACTGAGGAAGAAATGTCTGAAACAACTATGAAGTTGAAGTATTGATAAAAAAGAAAATAATCTCAAAATATCTTTACCTATGAAATATCATTCATTGAATTCAGGTTTTCTAGCACTCTTATTCAGTCACAATCTCTCATAAAGCAGCCATGCCTGATATTTTCCCTACCATTCTTTATGAACTTTTGATGTCCCATTGTAGTCATTCTTACAGGAAAGAAAGAAGGTAAGTGTTTAATGTTCCGTTGAGAACAAGGTCATTAGAGATGGAACTCAGGCTGAGATTATGAAAGGGTGGGGAAACAAATCAGCCACACTCCTCAAGGTAACTATCCTGGCATTTGCCTTAATTCATTTAGGGAAATCACAGAAAACCTAAAGTTGAATGGCCAGATGGTGGTTTGAAATATTATCCTCCTGAATGTGAGTCCACTGTGATAACTTCTGTGCTGCTTTGCCCAGACTTGCGTTGGCTCCCACAGCCAGCAATAATGTGTGTGTGATCCGTTTCTTTGTGAATGTCTGTGTGTATGTTGTCTATTTCAGAGGAAGGCTTTCTGGCTGAAAGCTTAAGTGTTTAGTAGTCTTTCTCAGGAGTGCCTTAGGGACCGCTCTCATTCTCTATAAACATAAGTGGTCTAATGGCCAGGGTGAGCTGCAAACTGTGACTGTTTTCTGATGATAATATGGTGTTTGGAAAGATGTCATTGTGCGGTGGCTGTAGGAGGGTGGAAGATGACTTAGACAAAATTTCCAGTTGAGGGGATGATTGACAGTTTGATGTAAATGTTTAAAAATGTAAGTTAACACAGGTGAGTAGGAAAAAGAGTTCCATGATGTTTAAATAAAGTTTTAATAGTGTGCTACTTGACATTATCTTATTGATTAAATATGTAGGCAGAACACTGCATTGCATGATATGAAATGGAATGGAGATGTAAGGATGGTAGCGGGGAAGATGAATGGTTGACTTCATTTAATTGCGAGAATTTTTGGAAAGTGTAAAGGGTACCACATATAGTAAAAAGTGTGAGCCGTTCTTGCTAGATTTGTTACTAGCAGGTTCAGTCAACACTCAAGTGTTACAGGGATGCATCTGGAGCTCAAATGGGAATCTGTGGAGGGAAAGGACATCCTTTTAGAGGAGAACTATTGACAGAATTTAGAGACCAACGTTTGAAGCTGACTGCAATACAAATGTGCTATCAACAATGCGTAAGGACCATGAAGATAAGATTAGAGAGATTAAAGTCTATATGGAGGCATACAGACAGTTGTTTTTTCCCTCGCTATATTTGAGAGTGGAACAGGAAACAAAATGACCAGTAGCGATAGAAGGTAATCTCTACCACACACAATATGGTGGCCTGCAGAGTATGTGTGTGCATATGTTAGTTTTCTGCTTCTGGAGGAGGACTTTGTTCCAGAGCTGAACTATTTCTAACTTCCTTTTTCATTGTGCTTGCTTTGACTCTACTGTGTGGTTATTTGTGGTGTATCCTTTCTGTATTACTGTTAAATATAATATTTTTGCTCATTCAGATACAGTCTACTGAAAGTTTGTGTTTAACAAATTATTGTTCCTTGTAAGATGAACTGAGAGACTTAGAAATAAATTTTCTAGGTAAATTATTAAACATAAGGATTTTTAGATACAGACGACCCAAAAGGAAATGTTGAAAGCATAAAGATACAGAATGTCAGAAAAGGGAAAGTAAAACTGTTAAAACTGAGAGATGCAGAAATAAATTTTGCATGTAAATTATTGAAAAGATTTTTAAATACTGGTGATCCAAAAAAAATTTTGAAGTTCTGAAGATACAGAACATGAGAAAAGGGAAGGTAAAACTATTGTAAGGTCATCAACCACACAGTTTAAGCACAAATTATTTACTGAAAAATCACAGAATTTTATAGCTCTTGACTCATTGGTGGGACGAGGGGAGGGGGGGGGGTGTCACCTTCTGAAGGTGACAATACAGTACACTGGAAGTTTGTTTAATAACTCACATGTTTAGTCTGAAGAACTGGAGAACACTGCTTGTTGGTTCACCTGAAAAAACTCAAATGTGAAACACACTTTTGGTGCATACGTATGCCATCGATTTGTTCACTGAAAACAGAACTGTCAATTGAGTGGTAAATGAAGGTAGTATCGGATTAGGCTATCAGACATGTCTGCGTGCTAACAAAACATCAACAGTAGGTAAACAACAAGGGTCAAATCACAGTCCAGAAGAAAACCACATAGCACAGGATTGTTATCAGTAGGTATATCAGAGAACTTGTTCTAAACTTTGGATGGTTGCAGCTAATGAGATTGTGGAGATCTGTGGGAGACCTTAAATTTGCCAAATGAAGGCTGTGGGTCTGATATCAGACCTGGCTCAGACTGGTGGGCCTCCTGTGTTCCGTCGAGGTCCAGATCCATAGGAGTGATGGCCGGCAGATACAGAACCAGTAATTCCTGTGGCCCACCACCTGCGATGTCGTCCTGGAACTGGTCCCCACATCTGCTATTGATGGTCCTTGGGATGGGCAAGGTGCACAATGTTGTGGCATATTCGAAGGTGGTGTTTGTCACATATGGCTCAAATTGAGCTGATTTCAATGCGGGTAAAGGATGCCTCAAGGTGTAGCAATCAGGACCAGCTGCTCGTCTTGCTGGGCAGCAATGGAGAAACATATCCAACCAGAATACATCTGAATGTGTATGCCAAAGTGGGGGTGCCACACCTTAATAGTCACAGAAAAAAGTAAATAAAAAATTTGAAATGTTATTCCAAAGCTATGTATTAGAGTGATGATAGTCTGCAGATGAAGAAATATAAGAAACGTGTATTCATCACCACTATAGTCAGCTGCCATATGCAGAATAGGAAATCCTAGAAAAAGATAGACCCTGAAACATAAAGTACATGATGAAACAACAACAGCAGTAGTAATAGTGACAGCTGTGTCAATAGTTAGTATAACAGACTGTTAATCTTTTTTTATAATAACAGTAACAGATACATACATAAACATTTTGCAGGTTTGTCGCAAGTACTGTGAGGAAACAGATAGTGTACAGATAGGCAGCACAGACATGTCAGCAGAAGACACTGCAGGGCAGCTGCACTCCAGTGCCGCAGTTAATGATGCCAATAAAGAATTAAGTCAAGGTGACCCTGCTCAGCTGACATGTGCAGATGCAAGTGGAGAACAGCTGGAAAATGGTAATAAGGTGAATTTATTAGTTCAGGATTCTCACAAAAATGTGATTCTCACTTAAATCAAACAATGAAAAATCTGGGATGGAATGAAATAATATTATGAAAAGGAAAGTTTCTACTCACCATATAGCAGAGATGCTGAGTCGCAGATAGGCATAACAAGAGGACTGACACTAATAAAGCTTTCAGCCAGTAAGGCCTTCTTCAAAAATAGATGACACACACTGGCTGAACGCTTTACTGGCTGAAAACTTTATTTGTGTCAGTCTTTTTGTTATGCCTATCTGCAACTCAGCATCTGTATGGTGAGTAGTGACTTTCATTTTCATAATATTGATTCTCACTTAAGTTTTACATTGTTTTGTTGACTCTTTGAATGAAGCTCTGTGTATTAATAATACTTACAGAATGAATGTTTACATTATAAGACAACATTCACTTTCTTCTGTATGTTTTCCTAATTTGTTCACATCAATCATTCTGTAATAGAAATTTTAATAAAATGCAGACTATCACATTTCAGAATATTACCATGAATTATCTGCTAAAGAATGGAAAAACTGACAAATGTCAATCTTTGGAAAAATCTATTTAAGTTTCAGAGAAACTTAGGAACATGTGAGGCCAATACTGACACCACAAATTGTGCTAGAAGATAGGCTGAAGAAAGACAGGCCTAAATTTATAGAATTTGTAAATTTAGTGAAAGCCTTTCATGACATTGATTGCACTACACTTTTTGAAATTCTGAAGGTAGCAGGAATAAAATACAGGGACTGTACAACTTGTACAGATATCAGACTACAGTTACAAGAGTCATGGGGCATGAAAGGGAAGCAGTGGTTGAGATGAGATGGCAGTTGGATAATGTTGCAGCATATCCTTGATGTTACTCAATTTGTACATTGGACAAGCAGTAATGGAAACAAAGGAGAAATTTGGAATGGGAATTAAATTTCAGAGAGAAGAAATAAAAACCATAAGGTTTACTGATGACATCGTAAGTCTGCCAAAGACAGAAAAGTATTCGGGAGAACAGTTAAGTGGAATGGATAGTGTCTTGAATAGAGATTATAAGGTGAATATCAACCAAAGTAAAACAGGTTTTGAAGTGAATTTGGGTTCAATTGGTCAGTGATGAAGGAATTATATTAAAAAATTAGAAACTAGAAACAGTAGATGAGTTTTGTTACTTGGGCAGTAAAATATCTGTTTATGGCCGAAATACAGAGGCTATAACATGCAGAATACTGATAGTGAGAAATGCATTTCTGACAAAGAGGAGTTTGTTAACATATAATATCAATTTAAGTGTCAGGAAGAATTTTCTGTATTTACTGAGTGTAGCTTTAAATGGAAATGAAACACGGATGATAAGCAGTTCAGACAAGAAGAGAAGGAAGCTTTTCGAAATATTGTGCTACAGAAGTATGTTAAATTTTAGTTCCTAAGTTTCTCTGAAACCGAAATAGATTTTCCCAAACTCTTTGCCTTTACAAATGTCTGCTTGTGTCTGTGTATGTGTGGATGGATATGTGTGTGGTAGCGAGTGTATACCTGTCCTTTTTTTCCCCCTAAGGTAAGTCTTTCCACTCCCGGGGTTGGAATGACTCCTTACCCTCTCCCTTAAAACCCACATCCTTTCGTCTTTCCCTCTCCTTCCCTCTTTCCTGATGAAGCAACTGTTGGTTGCGAAAGCTTGAATTTTGTGTGTATGTTTGTGTTTGTTTGTGTGTCTATCAACCTGCCAGCGCTTTCGTTTGGTAAGTCACATCATCTTTGTTTTTAAATTTTAGTTGGGTAGATAAAATAACAAATGATGAGATGCTGAATTGAATTGGGGGAAAAGGAAATTTATTGCACAACTTTAATGAAAAAAAAGAGATTGATTCATGGGGAAAATCTTGGGTGTCAAGGAACTGTCAGTTTGGTAATAGTAAGAAATGGTGCGTGTTTTGTAAACATTGCCGAGGAAGATTGAGGCTTAAATACAGTATGGATGTAGGTTGGCAGTAGTTATGCAGGCTGGGCAGAAGAAGTGATGAAGAAATTAATGCCATGTGTGCCAGACTTCCTGGCATTATGGATTGCTGTGACACTGCAAACATTGTGTTGTTAACTCACAGGCATCTGTTGAAATAAAGATAGGTCAAAATGACATAATGTTAGTCTGGACGTAATGTCACTTTTCACGAGAGTGCTGGTACAAGTCACAGTGGATCTTTTGGCCCAAAATTTTCTACCTGCAATCATCAAGCTGTTCTGCCATGCTGCCATGCCTTAATGACAATGTACTTTCTGTACTACAACAAATATCGGCAATATACTTTCTGTACTGCAACAAATATTATGAGATAACGAATGGCACAGCCATGAGATCCCCATGTCTCTGGCCATTGCAAGCTTTTTCATAGAACACTTTGAGAAGCAAGCTCTGAACTCGGTGAGGTTGTGTCCATCTTGCTTCCTACAGTAAGCTGATGACACCATTTTGATATGGCCTCAAGATGAAAATATGTTGCAGCAGTTCGTTGACAACGTGTACTGTGTCCATCCCAACATTAGATTTACCTTCAAGTTTGAGAGGGATCACTTTGGTACACAGGGCAAAGGTTGTTTCTGATGATGACCACATAGATTCTGAATTTTAGCATTTGAAGCATATGTTGACAGAAAATCATTACAGCAAGGGAGAAATTGCAAAAGCTTTCAAGTGCCACTGGAGACAGATGCCTCATAAATAAGTGGAGGAGGTCAAGCCAGCTGCATTCATTCCATACTATGGAGCAGCTACTAGAAAGATAGGATATGTGCTTTATATTGTTTGCAAGGTCTTTAATATGCAACATGAACAGCTAGGGGCCCAACACACTTCTCTGGGCACATCCGAAATTACTCCCACTCATCAGTGACTCTCCATTGAAGATACCTTGCTACCTTGTTGCGCCTGCCTCACCAAAAAATTTTACTAAAGTCACAATTTTTGCCTGATTCCCTATACCGGTATGATTGTACTTTTGATAATAAGTGTAGATATGGTACAGAGTCAAATGTTATTTAGAAATCTAACTGACTGCCTTAGTCCAAAACTTTCAGTACATATGTCATGTGAGAAATATGAGAAAAATGCAAGTTGTGTTTCACATGATCGATGTTTTTGAAATTCATGCTGGTTGTCATGGAGGAAGTCATTCTGTTTCAGATACCATAAGTGACTTAAGGAAACTTCAGTAAAACTCCGCACCAGCCAGGGACATAATATTCTAGTTCAGAGTTAAACTGATTAAGTAAACATTATATTTGGAACAGAAATTGCTTTAGTTTGCTGGAAAAAAAATTAGAAATTGAAAGTAACAAGATTCTTTCATATTTTCTGGCAAAGATTTCATATACAGTTCTACAGCCTTACTTCATATAGGTTGTCAAAATAGAAGCAGCAACAGGTTCAGGTACCAGAAGCACCTGTGTCTGTCTGTCTGTCTGTGTGTGTGTGTGTGTGTGTGTGTGTGTGTGTGTGTGTGTGTGTGTAAGATAGTAGCTGAAGCCATGTTTGCTGCAACTCAAACATCTATCAATAAAAGGTCTACTTATGTTCGTATATCCTGGCAATCTCAAGCACACATATACTGCCCTCCTAACAGAGGAAGAATGATTCAAAGAAGATAAAACCAAGGAAAAAGGTACCAATGTAACAAACCACATGATGTTCATTTTGTCTTGGGGGAAATATTGCTGCACAGTTGTAAAATTCAAAATCTGTCATGGACACCCTTCTCAGCATTTAGTCCCCATATTGCAGCGTATGTCTCTGAAAGGAAAGGGAAACGAGAAATACTGTCTCACAAGTGTGGTAAATTTAATTTTGCAGCAGGATGTATATTGTTTGGGAATAACTTGAGATTCTTTGCCCAACGCAGGCGTTTTGGCCTGCATCTTCCAACCATATATATATAAAATAGAAAGAAACATTCCACATGGGAAAAATATATTAAAAACAAAGATTCAATGACTTACCAAACGGGAAAGCACTGGTAGATAGACACAGTAAAAAAACACACAAAAACACACACACAAAATATATATATATATATATATATATATATATATATATATATTGTGGCTCATTTATGGTAAAAGGCTATAGGTAACACAAAAATTACAACAACAGAGTGAAGACAGTTAGATGTGGTTATGTTTTCAAGCTAACTGTGCCATGTTTTCCACTGCAGTACCAACATATAAGCCATTGCTGTTACAGTTTATTACCTCTTTGAAAATGTGGTGCACCACAATTTTGATAAATTGGTGTAGTCTGTACTGGACTCAGATGAGCTGCTCACTTATCAGGAGCAGACATCAGGCACTGCTTGAGTTCAAATGTGAACCAACTGGAGAAAACAGCAGCATTTTCAGTTACAGCAAGGATACACTGCTCTGTCATGGATCAGGCATGGAATTCCTAAACACCATGAACTCAGGAGGAACTCAGGGTGATCTTGAAGAACTCGGTTACTACTGTTGTGGAATATGGAGGTTTGTAGACGTTCCCAAGATAAAAATTTCACTCCATGGTGTAAAATATTGGTCCAGGTGCTGCCACTAGTCAGGAATCAACTTTTTGCCACCGTAGAACTTGCTATGATAACAGGGGTTAGGACTTATATTCCAATAGTGACGAAGTTTACAGCTGCTCTGTATCCTGCATTGCCTGTAGTTTCTAACACACCACCTGGTCATAACAGAATTCATCACAAGATTATTATTATTATTATTATTATTATTATTATTATTATTATTATTATTATTATTAAGCTGCACTTCAGATTGAATTCCAAAGAAATCTACCTAGCCTGTTGTGGCTTAATCTGGGAGAGAACAATTTCTCAATTTATGAAAAGGTGTTATTGTAATACTGTTCCTGAAAGTATTCAATGACCCTACCTGCCCAAGAATTTATAGTGTTGCACCACCATCTGTGGGCAAAAAAGGTTGCAGCAAATGGTGAACCACTCACTTGGGTTCTCAAACCCAGATGTATTCTTAATTTCAGTATGGATTCAGAAGGTATTGTTTACCATAACTGATGACCTAAGCCGGCCGCTGTGGCCGAGTGGTTCTAGGCGCTTCAGTCCAGAACTGCGCTGCTGCTACGGTCGCAGGTTCGAATCCTGCCCCAGGCATGGATGTGTGTGATGTCCTACTTAAGTTCTAAGTCTAGGGGACTGATGACTTCAGATGTTAAGTCCCATTGTGCTTAGAGCCATTTGAACCATTGTTTTGATGACCTGACTCTGTTGGAAGTTATACTACATCAGGATTTTCTGTAGAAACAGCACTCAGTAGACATCTTTTTCAATCCTGAAGAGGCCTACAATGTTACTTTGAGGGATGAATGTTCTGGGAGAGACTGATGGTTATGGATTTTGCAGAAATCTTACCTTATTTATATTGTTTTCTCTCCCAATATTATATCAGTTATGTGAGAGTGATTTGAACAGGATAATGGTTTCCCTCAAGGTGGTAACCAAAGTGAACTATCTTTGCAAGTGCGATTAGCACAGGGTATATACTGCCCAGGACAACTGGAAAAATCTGGAAATTTTTTGATCTGTGAAAACCCCTGGAATTTTTTAAAAATTCTTTGACTTTTTCATTATTTTATTTTTCATCTAAATTTTTATAAGTTTGACTCGTAGAACTGATACTGTAACAAAGAATTTTACTTGAGCCCACTACTGCAGCAGAGAAAAATGCCAAAATACAACTTGAATTGCAAAGAAGAAGAGCCATTTACAAGAAGTGCACACACAAGTTTCTGCTGTCTGCTGATAGCAAAATGTGTTGAAGACTAAGAAACAATTCATAACAGCGAACTGATTTTGATGAGTGTGATACCACAACTGTTTACATTTCTAACAGATTGTGGGAAAATATTGCAAATGGTGATGGAAGAAGCATTACTGTCAAAGTAAATTTTCTTTTACACAAGATGGATTATGTTGTATGTGAGAATGTGTGATGAATTTCTTAGATCATGGAGCATTTGACTCTCTTTCAGAACTTAATGCTTTGAGGAACAGCCACATGGCAAAATTTTGGGTCCAGAAAACCAGCCGTTTATTCCATTATTTAAAAATTTACTGGCATACTTATGTTTGATATTTTGTAACAGGTAACACATGCTAAAAAAAGACCAAGCTTGAAAGTTAATTTTTCACATGTATTCAGCACGTTAACCCACGAAATGTTCAATGCACAACAGTGAAATCTGTAATCTTGCTTGTCAGAAATATTCACCTGCTGCAGTTCAAGCTTGCTCTTATGATACTGCCTAACCCCACCATCAGGAAAAAAAGGAAAGAAAGCTAAAATTTTTTGATGAGTTTAGCTTATCTGGTAATTATGTTGTGTGTACATTTATTTGACAGTAAAAACCATTAATTTTTCCTATTTGTATGACCACAGTACGTAACAGCAATGTTGCTATCAGCTTACTACATCATGTGGGCTGACTACATCAGTGAAGGGGGAGGCGTGTTTATAGCGATAAGAAGTGCAATAGTATCAAAGGAAATTGATGGAGATCCGAATGTGAAATAATTTGGGTGAAGGTCACTGTTAAAGCAGGCTCAGACATGGTAATTAGATGTCTCTATAGGCCCCCTTGCTCAGCAGCTGTTGTGCCTGAACACCTGAAGGATAATTTGGAAAATATTTCGAGTAGATTTCCCCACCATGTTATAGTTCTGGGTGGAGATTTTAATTTGCCGGATATAGACTGGGAGACTCAAACATTCATAACGGGTGGCAGGGACAAAGACTCCAGTGAAATTTTTTAAAGTGCTTTATCTGAAAACTACCTTGAGCAGTTAAACAGAGAACCGACTCATGGCGATAACATATTAGACCTTCTGGTGATAAACAGCCCCAAACTATTTGAAACAGTTAATGCAGAACAGGGAATCAGCGATCATAAAGCGGTTACTGCATCGATGATTTCAGCCATAAATAGAAATATTAAAAAAGGTAAGAAGATTTTTCTGTTTAGTAAAAGTGACAAAAAGCAGATTACAGAGTGCCTGACGGCTCAACACAAAAGTTTTGTCTCAAGTACAGATAGTGTTGAGGATCAGTGGACAAAGTTCAAATCCATTGTACAATATGCGTTAGATGAGTATGTGCCAAGCAAGATCGTAAGAGATGGAAAAGAGCTACCGTGGTACAACAACCGAGTTAGAAAACTGCTGCAGAAGCAAAGGGAACTTCACAGCAAACATAAACATAGCCAAAGCCTTGCAGACAAAAAAAAATTACGCGAAGCGAAATCTAGTGTGAGGAGGGCTATGCGAGAGGCGTTCAATGAATTCGAAAGTAAAGTTCTGTGTACTGACTTGGCAGAAGATCCTAAGAAATTTTGGTTTTATGTCAAAACGGTAGGTGGATCAAAACAAAATGTCCAGACACTCTGTGACCAATATGGTACTGAAATGGAGGATGACAAACTAAAGGCCGAAATACTAAATGTCTTTTTCCAAAGCTGTTTCACAGAGGGAGACTGCACTGTAGTTCCTTCTCTATATTGTCGCACAGATGACAAAATGGTAGATATCGAAATAGACGACAGAGGGGTAGAGAAACAATTAAAATCGCTCAAAAGAGGAAAGGCCGCTGGACCTGATGGGATACCAGTTCGATTTTACACAGAGTACGCGAAGGAAATTGCCCCCCTTCTTGCAGTGGTGTACCGTAGGTCTCTAGAATAGCGTAGCGTTCCAAAGGATTGGAAAAGGGCACAGGTCATCCCCGTTTTCAAGAAGGGACGTCAAATAGATGTGCAGAACTATAGACCTATATCTCTAACGTCGATCAGTTGTAGAATTTTGGAACACGTATTATGTTCGAGTATAATGACTTTTCTGGAGACTAGAAATCTACTCTGTAGGAATGAGCATGGGTTTCGAAAAAGACGGTCGTGTGAAACCCAGCTCACGCTATTCGTCCACGAGACTCAGAGGGCCATAGATACGGGTTCACAGGGAGATGCCGTGTTTCTTGACTTCCGCAAGGCGTTCGATACAGTTCCCCACAATCGTTTAATGAACAAAGTAAGAGCATATGGACTATCAGATCAATTGTGTGATTGGATCGAAGAGTTCCTAGATAACAGAACGCAGCATGTCATTCTCAATGGAAAGAAGTCTTCCGAAGTAAGAGTGATTTCAGATGTGCCACAGGGGAGTGTCATCGGACCGTTGCTATTCACAATATACATAAATGACCTTGTGGATGACATCGGAAGTTCACTGAGGCTTTTTGCAGATGATGCTGTGGTGTATCAAGAGGTTGTAACAATGGAAAATTGTACTGAAATGCAGGAGGATCTGCAGCAAATTGACGCATGGTGCAGGGAATGGCAATTCAATCTCAATGTAGAAAAGTGTAATGTGCTGCCAGAACATAGAAAGATAGATGCCTTATCATTTAGCTACAAAATAGCAGGTCAGCAACTGGAAGCAGTTAATTCCATAAATGATCTGGGAGTACACATTAGGAGTGATTTAAAATGGAATGATCATATAAAGTTGATCGTCGGTAAAGCAGATGCCAGACTGAGATTCATTCGAAGAATCCTAAGGAAATGTAATCTGAAAACAAAGGAAGTAGGTTACAGTACACTTGTTTGCCCACTGCTTGAATACTGCTCAGCAGTGTGGGATCCGTACCAGATAGGGTTGATAGAAGAGATAGAGAAGATCCAACGGAGAGCAGCATGCTTCGTATAGGATCATTTAGTAATTGCAAAAGCGTTACGGAGATGATAGATAAACTCCAGTTGAAGACTCTGCAGGAGAGACGCTCAGTAGCTAGGTACGGGCTTTTGTTAAAGTTTCGAGAACATACCTTCACCGAAGAGTCAAGCAGTATATTGCTCCCTCCTACGGATATCTCGCGAAGAGACTATGAGAATAAAATCAGAGAGATTAGAGCCCACACAGAAGCATACTGACAATCCTTTCCACAAACAATATGAGACTGGAACAGAAGGGACAACCGATAGAGGTACTCAGGGTACCCTCCGCCACACGCCGTCATGTGGCTTGCGGAGTATGGATGTAGATGTAGATGGAGATGTAGATGTAGATGTAGATGTATCCTATGCCCTGAATATCTTCTGTGTTGGGCTGATGAGATCATGTGACATGAATGAACTATGATTGGCAGACAAGAGCACATCACCCAGCTGAATCTCGATTTCAGTGTTTTGGAAGCTACCATGCTGTATTTGGCGAAATTCTTATTTATACTTTCATAACTCGAAAATATGCTATGTACATGTTGCCCATGAAAGATTTTTCCAACATGAATTGTTTATTTTGCTGGGTTTTGTTTCCTAAAGTGCCAGGAATGTCTCAGGTGGTTTATGAAACCTCTGAGGGAAAGTATATTGTCCCCTTACATGGGAAAAGTGTATTTTCATCCAGGGTTTGGTGTGTTTTCTCCCAGTAAAAAGTGTATTTTTCCCTCCATGTCCTCCCCTGCAATAGCAATCAGACACACAGACTGAGATTAAGGCACTCACTTCTTTGGGAATGTCGATTTTTATCAGTCTCATTGCATTTATAACCTGTCAGTTGCACAAAAGAAGGCTACCATTCCAACTGTCGAATGTTCAGTGACATTTAACAGGTGTCATATTTATTCGAGACTATCCATTGTTGTACTTACAGGACCTGACTGAAAGTTCTCTGAAATCATTGAATATCTACCTTGCCTTAACCACAGGCCATCATAAGAGTTGCATCAGGATTCTAGCCAGTGAAGAAGATAGAATGGACTTGTGTATTGAACTACCCAAGCTCGTCTGGCTCCCTGTTGTACAAACCTAATACAGGACGAAGTCCATTTCGCACCATTAAGGACTCCCTTCTTCAACTGCAAAGTATGGGGAGATGATGTTATTTTGCTGGATTCCAGAGGATTTATGAGCTCAGCGAAATTAACTGACTGGTGCAAAGTCGATGTGTGAGTCCATATGTGCTGTGATGTAACTATTTGGGCATTTGGAGGAGGAGGTGTGTGAGACCTCTCAGTCCTGTTCATTTTGTACTGTACATCACTGAAAGATTTTACAAAATGTTTTAAAATTACTGAAGAGTCAAAGCAACTATAATGCGATTTAAGAACAGTCAACATACAGCTATATTCACACAGACCTTACAGACCATCTAAGTTATAAAATGCCTTTAATTAAAGATGTAGAGATGCAGTTTACTGCCACCATGTCATGCTCTCCACCCTGGTCTACCTCCAGGAGTGTGAACAGCTGGTGTAACATGCCACTACAGTAACATTTATACAATGAAGTGTTCACTGAAAGGACTTTTGCCATTGTTCTGGAGGAAGTGTCATTGAAGAGAACATTCACTTTACTAAAATATAACTTTTTAATTAGTTGATTGTCTTGAAGTTGGCCTCATTGTCTTCTTTTCAGGTCTGCAGGTTTGGTTGTACAAATAAACATACTATTTGTAGGTTTTTCGAGTTGATGGTATGTTAAACATCAAATAAAACAGTTTCTTCATCGCATCTTCTGTATTCATAAATTCAAAGACAATTGGTTCATAAGATATGTACTGCAAAAGATTCCATAAGACTCTTCTTTACACAATTAAACATTGCTACTTCATACAGCTGTCATCCCAACACTCCACCATACAAGCACTCTTCCTGTCAAGTACAAAAAGAACAAGGACAAAGATAATGTTTGAGGCAAAGAGGTTTACATGATTTATGTTATTAAAGACTTGTATCAGTCAAGTGATATATAATTTAGTAAAACAACTTTTTGTATTAAATAATGAATTTTGTTTAACATAGTTTTATATGAACTTTTCTACTTACAAGTGAAATTGTTGATACTGATTGGAATTGAAGGGTCCAGGTTGTCTCTAAAGCTTGATTGTGTCACATTGGACAGGCCTGTCAAGGATGGCTGTATGTGGAGCTGCATCTCTGCCTTCTTTCAGCTCCTGCACTCTTTCCTGTTTCCACATGTGTTGGAGAACTACTTCTTACAGAAGGCTGATGTCATTGACTTAGAACTTCACCAACCTTCCATTTGAGTATGTGACTTGGTGGAAATTGTGCAAGAGCATGGGAAACCTCTTCTCCAGTATTTCCATAAACCTTCTGCTGTTTACTAGCATATTCTGAATTCTCTCATCAAGTTCATTATGACTGATGGCTTGAGTTCTATTGCCAGTCTCACACATCTCTCCTGCTCAAAGAAGTGTGCTGGCAAGAGCACTTCACCTTCATTTTAGGCAGTTAGTCTCGAGGCAGTTTAAGTATTCGTAAACAACGTCTGCAGCCATTCTTCATTCATACTGTTGCATTTGAGCACTTTTCAGAGAGACTTTTTGGTTAAATTAACCATTCTCTACCACCAATTGTGACGATCCCCTTACCCGCTGTTTTTATTGTTCTTCGTTTTACAGATCTTGAAGTCTCAGATTCTGAGATGCTGAAAACATATTCCGGAGGTTGATAGTATGAAGGATAGTGACAGATGATGTAGAGAAAACAAGAAATGATTTTTAAAAATGATTCCTTCCACTTTATTTGCACTATAGTGCTGTTGATGGCCAGCTACAGTTTTACAACTCACAAATTAAACAAATAAAGAGAAGTGTATCTCTTCTTTTCCAAACACATACAGTCGAAGAATCATCCAATTTTTAATTAAAAGTCACTGTAATTGTTGAATTTTGTAATGGCATACTGTGACAGAAGTATGAGAGTAATGGTGCATGCAAAGTAACTTACAGCACAATGAACAATATTAATGACATGGTCCAGTCAATAAGAGTTAGTAGGTCATCAGCACTTTTATGTTGAACATTTACTAGCTCACCCAAGATCTTTAGCTACAAAGATATCACTGAGTTCCCCATTCTTCACAAACATTTACTGCATGTACTGCAGGATTTCACTTTAACTGACATGGAGATACAGAAATTCAATCAAACCAACATAAAGATGATACCCATTTGTTTTCTGATCACAGATATTCACACAAACCAACATGTATATGTTGACATCCAAGTGCAGACTGACAATTTTGAGAGAGAGGTGACTGTTTATTGACAGGCCTAAGAACACAATGTGTTTTTTGAAATTACTTTACTATTGTTTGGTTTATGAAAAATGTTTCACATTAGTAATTCACGAAAGTATACACAACAACAGTATTCATTTTTCGTCTGAAATCCCCCATTTATGAGTAAGGCATTGATCTTTAATTTTTATTTTATGATTGTAAATTATTCAAAATCTTAATTACTGACTGAATTAATTAGTGAGAGGTGTCATCTGATTCAGAAAAAATACAAAAATAAAATTGCATAGTCGAAGTTCAGACTCTTTCAGCCATTAAAGTTGAATAGGCAACTGAAAATTTGATACTCTGAACTTTGAATGTTAATTATTTGGTAATTTGATTAATCTCAGATAGTTGCAAATATGTTATTGGATAGTTGGAAATGTCTGATTTTGATTGATTGCTAACAATAGCTTAGCTGCTTATTAGCACTAATTGTTTTACCATTATATGATGTCATTGTAACTTCAGTTAGCTATAACTTTTAATCATACAAGTTAGTAAAACCAATTGCATAATTGTAATTAGGAATATTTAAAACAAGCATTGTACAGTGAAAAAATATCCATTTGGGTTTGGTCATGTTCTTTGATTCAGTTTAGTTTGGCATTGCCCAATACTATTTTACTTGCACCCTGTTCCATGCATCACTATGTTCTATTGAAGGATTACCTCTTTTTGATGAATCTGGCTTGTATGTAATTCCGGTTGCCACACAGAATTTTGTGGGCCAGCTATGCTGTACCACACCCATATAGGCTTCTCCAAAGTGTCTTCTCTGCTGCAGGAAATTGCTAAAGCTTTCCAACTAATGACTTATACCAAACTATCAACTGATGACTGAACACACATTTTCACTTTCAACCATCTGTTTCCAGAAGTTTATTGCATAACTGCAATTAGAGTTCAGTTCATTAACATGACGCTAGTACATTCTTTCTCTAAGAGAACTCAAACAAGGGTGCACCCGATTGCACAGTAATACAAAAGCTTTCTTACATTCCATTAAAAACCATCATTTGCTTTTCTCCTAAGAGATTCCATAATGATGTCATAATCCCATTTATTCTGTGTGTGTCGTCTGGGTCTGTGGACTGCATACCAGATGACCAGTAAGTAGTTAGCATTTTCTTGGCTTTCACACACTATAGCTACACCTTTCCTAGTGCCCTCTCTCTGTAGGATTAGGTATGGTATGTACAGTAGGTCTGTCAATATTTGCCTCCCTACTCCACTTAACATTACGAACATCTTTAACTGATGTGACAAGTTTTCTAATTGCATAAATATGGCTCTGATCACTATGCGACTTAACTTCTGAGGTCATCAGTCACCTAGAACTTAGAACTAATTAAACCTAAGTAACCTAAGGACATCACACACATCCATGCCCGAGGCAGGATTCGAACCTGCGACTGTAGAGATCACACAGTTCCAGACTGCAGCACTAGAACCGCACGGCCACCCCGCAATTGCATAAATAAAAACTTAACATTTTCCTGCACATTTTCACTAAATGGTGTGTGGAATGCTGCAGCTGCCAATAAATCTTTGTAGTGCTAACAACAATTGATCCATTGTAGTGTTGTGAGCAGCTTTAGATGAATGGCTATAGTCCCAGCACAGATGAACAGTAGAGTATTGCATCTAGTTATGGGACTTTGGCACACAATGGTCCTACACATTAATGCCAGTGACATGGGTCTGTGCAGTGTTACCTGTTCGGTTGATTGAATAGCATCGAGCTGCTGCCATTTCTTCCATTGAAAATTCACCATACAAATTCACTTGGTCAGTAAGTTTCCTTTTCAGTTGGAGGATGTTGGCAGTGACTGACAGCAGCTTGCAGTAGTAACAAAACCTTTCAGTGTACATCAGTAGCTAGGTTGCCTCTATAAGGAGAGCCTGTTGATTCGGGTGTGAGTTTTAGGTTTTTGGCAAAGAAACAGGTACAATACACGTGTGATATTCTTTTGGCCAGCAACAGGGCTATTGTGAAAGCTAAGGCCTTGTGCCAACATATGTCCACTGCATATAAAATTTTAGGGATTTTCCTTCTTGACAGAGGATTCACAAGATTGTCTTTACCTGGAAAGTGTCTCCACTGGAATGGCAATGTGTACTCGTAAATTTCTATAACTCTGTTGCGTACAAAAGTTCTTGAAGTGTTGGAGTTGTTCCTTAATCAGTTGAGTGCAAACATAGAATCAGTCCAAAGAGTTGCTCCATTTATGTCTGTGTTGGTACCCTTGCAATAATAATGTGGGAGTATCATCCCCACTAACAGTGTCAGGCTGTCAGCAGTTCTAGTCATGGCAGCACAATCCTCCTTTCAGTTATTAGCCTGACAAGAGACTCACTACTTACAGTTCACCTTGCACACAAGATTCCACCATACATGCACTTTGAAGCAAACACAGAGAACATGGGTGCAAATATGTTCCTCCTGAGAAGTATGTAAATATGTGATTAGCTTGGAAGGGTTGACATCCGAGTGTGCCATCCAGCAGTGAGATGCTGAGGCAAGTATCTTGAATCAAATTCTCCCTGCTGCTGATACTGGGGTTACTACACACAGAGGGTCATAATGTTACATGTTGGTCTTATAGGCAGAAAGCAAAGAATGAGTAACAACAGTTATGCAAAAATCATATTCGTAACTCAGTGAGGTGCTTAACACAAATGCAATTGATTCAAAGTGCAGTTCAAAGTGTCCTGGTCTGTAACCAAATCTGTAATGTTGGAATCACCGGCAGAGAGAGTTTTTTCACTCACAGATGTTGATCACAATACTGAAGGAGCTAATTGTAGCTTGTAGCAGCCTCTTACCCACTTTGGTAGCAGTATGCCTGCACCGCTGGAGAGTGACGTGTCTGTATGGCGGTTATCAGTTGCCAGCTGCAGCTGCCGTGTGGTTGCCTCTGACGGGAGGTACTTGTAATGTCCGGTGCCACCCTGAGAATTACAAATTGACAGGCCAGCATGCCGTCTGTGGTGAACAGCACTACAGTCCTGCCCCCACACCACCTCCTCATTATCATAGTGTACTGGCTTCGCTGGTAATGATGACAGAGAGGTGTCAATGCAGGTCCCACTGAGAAGGTAGGAGCTGGAACTGTGACCAATGGCAAGCTCCTGCTTGTACCCCAACTTGCACATTGCAAATGATCGGGAACACCGGATGAGAAACCCAAGGACGGAGCATCTTCTGGAACTGGTTGTGACACAGTGGTGACTGGTGTGTCCTCAGAGGCATATAGAAAAATGGCAGGATGTAGAGGACTGCTAGAATGGTCCCACAAGTACTTGGCCTGACCGAGTGATGGCAGTTGTTGTTGAAAAGTATCTCTGGATTAGAAAGTATACGACCTATGAAGATGTGTTTCAAGTTTGAAGATGCCACATTGTTTAGCGTTTGTTTACCAGCCATCAATAGTGAACGTTCTGCGTGAACTTATGAAAATGGAGAAAACTTGTCATCGTTATGTAATACTATGGGAGTCTTCTCCTTTGTTGACAACAGTAAAATATTGGGTAGCCATAAGAGCTGCCAAGACGAGCACCACAGTGGTTGTCCAAATGAGGTGACGACTCCATAAATGGTGAAGAAAATTCATAAAGTGGTACTGGATGATCGTCAACTGAAAGTGTGCGAGCTAGCAGACATAGTAGGTGCAGTAGCCACCAGAAAGATCGCGGGAGGCGCACATCGGCACGGCGCATCACAGACGGTAGCTGCCGCAAGTAGAGTCCCGTCCACCAGAGGGCACGCGAGAATTCGGACGCAACCTCTGCCGGCGTAACAACAACAACAACAACAACAACAACTCGGGCAGCACAGGCCGTGCCCAGTCAGTTAACATCGGGCATGCCTAGGACACAGTCCCGGTCTATGCCAAGTGAAGTGCTATGTAAACGTGAACAGTGTTACTACATAACTGGCAACGAGTAGGGTCGTTCTCTTCTTGTCTTGGATATCTCCCTCGCTGTATCAAGTTTTGCAGCAGCTAGCGCCGTTGCAGGAACCCTCGTCCTTGTCTTTTGACGCATTGTGTTCATTGCTGTATTCATATTATCACCGCCGCATGCATGTTGTGGCAGCTAGGGTAGAGTTCTATCAATGCAAGAAACAGCCCCATCAGTCTTACTGGGCATGGGCCGCTACCCTGCACGGTCTTAGTCGCAAGTGTCATTTTGTCACGGAGAAGTCGCGAGAGTCGTATGCCCACATTATGGTACGCGACACCATTGTTCGTTCGGCCCCTGATAGCGAGGTCCGGCAACGGGCCCTTCAGTTAGAAGACCCTTCCCTCGAGGAAGTCCTGTCCATTGGTCAATCATATGAAGTCTCTCACGCCGCAGGTCAACAGCTGGAAGTGTGGTGCGACGTCGCGGCGGTTCAGGGCAGCGCGTCTGCGTCCACTGTGTCCAGGGTGGACGACATGCGAGCGGTACAATCCGGCCATTACGGCCGCTCCCGCACGGCGCGTAAACAGAATTCCGGCCGCTGGCCCCTGTTGCTGTCCTGTGCGTTGTGCTATATACATCACGATCGGTCAGAGTGCCCCCAGCGTTGGGCCGTTTGTCGCAAATGTAATAAAAAAGGTCACATTGCCTAAGTTTGCCGCTCAGCCTCAAAAGAATCAAAGGAAGCAGGTACAGAGGACATGGACGTTGACATTCAGGAAGTTTCATCGGGCCAGGCTCCCGACGCATCGGCACGCAAACTCTTTATCGAGGTGTCGGTTCGGTTGCGCCGGTTACAACTACAAGTAGATACGGGCGCGGCAGTTTCTTTGTTGAATGCACAAATTCCGACCTTGGATCGCCCCCGTTGGCACCAGTTTACCGGGCGTCTACACGGCTATGGTTACCAGTTGATTCCCCTACTGGGTCAATTCACTACCGATGTGACTTACAAATAAGTCACTCGGCCTATCACTTTTATTGTTGTCAGTGATGTGAGCTCCACTAACTTCTTTGGCCTGGATGCCTTTCAAGCTTTCGGTTTTTCTATCGCTGACACCATACAGTTGGTCTCTGAAGATGTACCCTATCAATCATTGGAATCTTTGATCTCAGACTTTCCAGATATCTCTGAGGAGGGCCTGGGGCGTGTTTCAGATTTTGAAGCTCACGTAAAGTTGAAGGCGTCGGCTCGCCCGCGTTTACTACGCGTGAGGCAGATCCCCTTGGCTCTCCGCCCTCAGGTAAAGAAAGAGCTAGACCGGCTGACAGCCCTAGGGGTCGTTCTTCCCATTTCTTCTAGTGAGTGGGCTTCCCCCCACGTTATTGTAAGGAAGCCCTCGGGAAAATTACGTTTGTGGCGATTTCAAGGCCACCTTAATTACCAATTGGTGGTGGACGCCTATCCTTTACCTCGTGCTGATGAATTGTTCTCCGCCGTGGCGGGAGGCAAATATTTTTCGAAAATCGATCTTTCAGAGGCTTATCATCAGATACCACTTGATGAGGACTCCAAACGGCTGGTGGTCGTCAACACCCCGTTTGGCCTTTACCAATACCAGTGGTTGGCCTTCGGAATATCCAGTGCCACGGCGATATTCCAGCGTTATCTTGAGCACGTCACGTCGACAATCCCTCATTGTATTAATTACCTGGATGACATAACTGTCACAGGCCGCAGCACGAAGGAACACTTGCACAACCTTCGCACCCTATTTCTCAAATTCAGGTCTGTGGGCTTGCGTTGCAACCTGCATAAGTCAAACTTCTTCCAACCGTCCATTGAGTATGTGGGCTACACCATCTCTCGGCACGGCATCCAGCCTCTAGGAAGTTTGGTCCAAGGTATCGTCGACCTTCCTCGGCCCGCTTCGCTGAAAGAGATACAAGCTTTTTTAGGCAAGATAGCCTATTACCACCGGTTCATTCCCAGGGCTTCCACCATAGCCCGCCCCCTGTACTGCCTTCTGCGCAAGGGTGTTCCTTTTGATTGGTCGCCTGCATGCGAGCGAGCGTTCACCTCGTTGAAGGGCCTCCTCACGTCAGCGCCTTGTTTGGCTACTTTTGACCCCCATAAGCCGTTGGTCCTGGCTACAGATGCTTCGCAGTACGGGGTGGGGGCGGTCCTGGCCCATCGCAACGCAGATGGTTCCGAGCAACCACTGGCGTTTGCGTCCAAAACTCTTAGTCCCGCACAGGCCCATTACTCCCAGGTGGAAAAAGAGGCTTTGGCCGTTGTCTATGCTGTTACCAAGTTTCACCCTTTCTTGTATGGCACGAAGTTTCAGTTAATCACTGACCATAAGCCTTTAGTATCGTTATTTGGCCCCACCTCTCAGATTCTGGATAGGACGGCCCACAGACTACAGCGCTGGGCCTTGTTCCTCTTTAAGTACCATTATGACATTCATTTTCGCCCTACTGGACAGCATGCCAACGCCGATGCTCTTTCCCGTCTTGCGGTGGGCCCGGATCCTACGTTCGATCGAGAGGAGATTATGTGTTTTCATTTGGATGTGGTGTCCCGCCAAGCGGTTGATGGCTTCCCGATCACTAGTTCTCGAGTTGCCAGGGAAACGGCAGCTGACCCGGTTCTCCGGCAAGTAGTTCACCTCATTCAGCAGGGGTGGTCATCCTGCCCTCCAGGTCGGGCCTCGGACCCTCTTCGTAATTATTTTGTTCTACGAGACCGTCTCTCCATCTTGGAAGGAGTTCTCCTTCTGGCTACCAATGATACAGCTCCTCACGTGGTTGTTCCTGCAAGCTTACGAAGGGAGGTCCTCACGTTATTACATGCGGGGCACTGGGGTGTTTCCCGTACTAAAACCTTGGCTCGCAGACATGTGTACTGGCCCGGTATTGACAGAGAAATTGAGCACTTGGTGGCCGCCTGTTCCCAGTGTGCGAGCCAACAGGCATCTCCCAGGGCAGCGTTCTCTTCATGACCGCCGGCAACCCAAGCATGGGAACATGTTAACATCGATTTTGCGGGCCCGTTTCTCAATGGCTTTTGGCCCATTGTCATTGATGCTTATTCCCGATTCCCATATGTGGTTTGCTGCTCCTCAACCACTTCAGAAGTTGCAATCCAGGCACTAGCAATAATCTTTTCTGTGGAAGGTCTGCCAATCACCCTGGTCTCAGGCAATGGACCGCAGTTTATTTCGCAGACCTTCCAGGATTTTTGTAGGCGCTTCGGTATTCGGCACGTTTGCTCTCCCCCCTTCCATCCACAATCGAATGGGGAAGCCGAGCGCATGGTGTGCACATTTAAGATGCAGATGAAAAAGTATGTGCACGAATTTCCTGCGGAGGAAGCATTGACATTTTTCCTAATGGCATACCGGACCACACCAATGGGAGAACAGAGCCCCGCAGAGCTCCTCCATGGGCGCCAACCTTGGACATTGCTGCACCTCCTCCGGCCTGGTCCTCGCCAGTCTTTGCAAAACGGAGTACCTGGCTTTCCACTGAGTATGTCGGTCTGGGCCCGTGGGTTTGGGTCGCAATCCATGTTGGATACCGGCAGTGGTCCTGCACCAAAATGGCCGCCGGCTCTATACCTTCAGGCGGGGGACCGGGTGGTATGTCGTCACCAAAATCAGCTACTTCCATGTTTGGGCACCCACCCTCCGACCTCTCGGACACCGGCTTCCCCATTGCCGTCACCCGTGTTGGTTTCTCAGGGGACGTTACCACCTCTCCCCGCTGTGACTCTGCCACACTGCGATGATTCTCAGCCTTGGCAGCCTCCAGTAGCTCCAGCACTGTTATCGCCATCGTTTGAGATGCCTCAGCGAGAGCTGGCCCCCCTCGCAGGCCCGGTTTCTCAGGAGGCTGGTTCACCTGTGGTCGTCCCTTCCCCATCATCCCCGCCACTGGGTCTTGCCCCTCCCGAGGTGGAACAGGATCCGGAGTTCGACAGCTTGTCGCCCATTCTGTCCTGGGCTCCGGTGGTGGGACGACGGGGGCCTCTTCATGTGGGTCACTTCCAGCCGTATTCGAAGGTTCCGGCTCAAGGGTTGGCAGATCCCCTCGACTCCGGCCTTCCAATGGATGTGGAGGTCATCGCTCCTGCCCGACGCTCCACCTTCCGATGCAGTGGATCGCAGTGGCTTCACCCCCCGAAGGAGGAGGAGTGCAGTAGCCACCAGAAAGATCGCGGGAGGCGCACATCGGCACGGTACCTCACGCACAGTAGTTGCCGCAAGTAGAGTCCCATCCACCAGAGGGCACGCGAGAATTCGGACGCGACCTCTGCCGGCGTAACAACAGTCAGTTAACATCGGACATGCCTAGGACACAGTCCCGGTCTATGCTAAGTGAAGTGCTACGTAAACGTGAACAGTGTTACTACAGTAGGCATTTCAAAAAGTGCAGTACATCACATATTATCTGAAAATATGGACATGAGAAAACTGTGTGCAAGGTTTGTCAGTCTTGTGAAGATGTTTTAGTTGAGTCTTGAGCAAAGTTTTGCAGCAACAAAGCTGATTTTTTGCGCTGTTTCATAACCGTGGATGAAACATGGGTCCACCACTTACAGTTCACCTTAAATACAAGATTCCACCATACATGCACTTTGAAGCAAACACAGAGAACATGGGTGGAAATACGTTCCTCCTGTGAAGTATGTAAATATGTGATTGGCTTGGAAGGGTTGACATCCGAGTGTGCCATGATGTGTTCTGAGACAAAAGAACAATCAAAATAATGGACAGAAACTGGCAAACTGACTCCAAAGAAGGCAAAGACCGTTTCATCTGCAGGCCAGGTCATGGGATCAGTTTTTTGTGACGCGTGTGGGATAATTTTCATTGACCACCTTGAAAAATGAAAAATTGTCAACAGTGGGTATTATGGAAACTTATTCCAACATTTGGGCAAAGAAATCAAGCAAAAATGGCCGCATTTGGCCAAGAAGAAAGTGTTGTTTCTTCAGGACAATGCACTAGGCACAAGTTCGTTATTGCAATGGCCAAAATTAATGAATTAAAGTTTGAATTGCTATCTCATGTACGCTATTCGCCAGATTTAGCCCCCTTGATTATTTTCTGTTCTCAAACTTGAAAAAATGGCTCGACGATCGCAGATTTTCAACAAATGAAGACGTGATGTTGGCAGTTAACGGGTATTTTGAGGATTTAGACAGTTCTCATTATAAAAAGGGTGTCGGACTTATTTAACATTACTGGGAAAACGGTATAGATCTGAAAGGTGATTATACATTATTTCGAAAATTTTTGTTTTTTCTTTATTGGGTTGGGTACTTGATGGGACCACCCTCATAGATCCCTGCAGCAGGGGTTGCTGTTTCCATGATTACATCAGTGGCACTGTGTGGATACCCGCGGGATCCCCATCCAGTGCTGGCAGCGCAGGACCCGAGGGAGGTGAAGGCGGCTGTGACTATGAGATCATGCAGGGCTCTGTCTCTGAAACTGAGAAATCTGCAGGAGGATCACACAGCCAGCAGGCTGATTCTGATGGCATCTGTTCAGCCCAGGCAAACCTTGTATAAGATAAACAGAACAGTCAAGGATTGAATGATGGTGCCCATTCCCAGTGGGTTTCTGCCAAAGATTCTGAAAAAGACATGATTATTGACATTAAATTTAGTGTGCTGCAGAGGAAGGGCCATGTTGGACTTCACTCACCTCTCCTGGCTGACCCATTCTGCTGTTACTTTTTTGCCACTGACAACATGAGACTCACTGCACCATTTAATGGTGGACTGACCTCTCATAGATCCAGAACTCAGTTCCACATTACATGGGGGTGTCCAGTTACTTTTGATCAGATAATGTATGTGCAATTGAGTTTATTTGTGCAGTTTACCTATTTCATTGTTAGACTCTTAATCAGTGATATTGTATTGTGCTTGGCTTCATTCATTAGTTTCATGTACATGCTTCTTTGATTTTCAGATAAATTATATACAGAGTAATTATTGTTGTCATATTTCATACCTTGTGTCGAAGGAAGAGTAACTTCCTGCATTTTTCTTTTTTTAGGTAAAGAACTAGTTAGTAATCAGCCTACAGAAGATGAGGTCAGCAATGAGCTTGAGGAGCTCTTTCGCCACACCTCACTGTCATGAAAACAATATTAAGAAGAGCGGCAGCAACTGCGATAAATTAATGTAGCATAAGTTTTTCTGTGTACAGGATGCGGCAGGAACAGTGTCCTAATTTACATATTTTAATTATTAGTATGCATTGTTCAGAGAACACTTCATATGATTTTATTAGGCATGTCACTTTTAATAAATTATCCTTTAGATGTCCACCATTGTTGGAGACAAAATTTTTGGCACAAACAGATATACCCTTGCAAAGAAAGTCACTTGTTAATGGGCTCGATTTCTCCATGAACTTTGTTTTTCAAGTACTCAGTACTTGTTGGTCTGTTATCTTACACTTTTTGGATGAATGATGCGGCCAATTGATGTCATCAAAGTGGGAAAGAAGACTCTCTGGAAATATCCTGCATAAGGCTGTCACTATGTTTTGACTGTGTGAGCGGTTGCATCATACTGTTGAGGTTACAATGATCATATGTCACAGTTCCTCTATTATGAACTATTACAATGTGACAACATGTATGGCAGTGCTATCTGTGTCATTGTGCAGACATGCCAAACCACACAGTAACTATTGCACTATGAAGTGGTCTTTCACACATGTGATGACCATTGCTCAGCACTCAGTACCTAAAGTTTTGTTCTTTCACATACCTGATAAACAAAAGTGGACTTCATCAGATATCAGAAAATTGTGGAGAAAATCACACTGAGCGTTGATCATCTCCCATAGCTGTGTATAGAACTTGTGATGTGCTTGCTGATCTCTGGGCAATAACTGTTGCATCAGTTTGAGCTCGTGGATGGAAATAAGTGTACAGATGCCACATCCATCACAAACTTTTCTCCGAGATGATAAAGGGCTTGCTGCTGTCTACTAAGTGAGTGCACTGAAATTCTTTGAAAAGGAGTTGTTACTGTTACAGTGTTGTCTGGAAGGTGAACCATTTGTTGTCTACCTGGTGGCGGCTTATTTGTTGCAGATGTTTTTGTTCTGAAGCACTGAACCCATCTTGTAATCAGCTTCTGGGATGGAACTTGACAAATGGATTGCAGTTTAGTAGGACACTGTTTCTGCTGCACTATGTATAAGAAGTTTCTCTACTTCAAAACCAACTTTACTTTTTTATGAATGTGAAAAGTTGGGGCACAGCATTATATACAACTAGAGAGTATTCTGGAGGTTGGGGGGGGGGGGGGGGGGGGGGGGGAGGGTAATGATGTGAATTACATAACTGTACATCTGATTGACGTAAGTTTGTTTCTTTACAGGACAACCTACCACATGTTTCATTTTTGCAGTCTTTCTTTACAGGACAACCTACCACATGTTTCATTTTTGCAGTCTTTCCCAAAGCATTATTTATCAATAAGTTCATGTAAGTATACACTTTAGATATCATACAAAAATAATATGTACCAAGGAATGAAATGTAGTTTTCTTTGACAGTGCACAACAAACACACTTACTGCTTATCTTAGGCAAAATACAATAAGTGTAACTGTTAATTTCAGAAGATTTATTCATGTCACTAACCTTCTTTGCTCAAATAATATTTCCCAGTGGCTGAAAGCCACTCTTTCTTGGTATTGTACCGAAATTTATTCTTACATTTTTTCCATTAATTGTTGTTTGTTTCTCATTTGAAACATAGTTCCAATGACAACATCACCTATACAATAATTTTCAGATGTTCTGTGCTGAAAAGGTCTACCTTTCACTTGCTTGCAGAAGCACTCAAAATAATATGTTACCTAATAAGATCCCACTACATTGTAATGGATAAATATATGCAAGGCCCAGTAGATGTTAAAATTAGTATTAGTCTCAATGCATTTTGTCTTTAACGTTTGTAGGCCTATGTTGAAGAGCACTCATTCTTTCACTGAGACAATCGGATCACTAATACAAGTATTCTGCTTATGCAACTGAGTCAGTTTTTCCTGAAAGATGTCTCTTCCACAGATATCTCTGTGATGTGATTGTATAAGCCAAGTGTACTTTCTACCTTCTTTGTTCCCTCTTGTAAACTATAAACATCATATCATGTGCCTGTATGCAGATCTCAATCAGAGGACAATTATTTCTATTGAGTGGATATTGAAATCATATAATCATGAATTTTGCCTAATTTATTTATAAACCAACCTGTTTGTTTCCATGATACACTAAACTGATTTTCTCTAGTCTTTTTACTCCGTATAAATATATTTTGATAATAGTTGGTGAAATCGAAAAGATTAATTTTTCTATGGTTTTATCAGTCAAAAATACTTTCACAGATTTGAACTAATCTCCTGAATAATTATAATTGTTGTTAATAAAGTGTATCAGTATACACTTTGTAATGTTAAATGTGTGACAAATAAAAGCTGAAAGCTAGATGAGGACTGTGTTGTAGACTGAACGTTGGGCTAGAAAGGGAGGCATAGTAGAAGTTTGTGGCAGACTGAACTCCTCCATGCCATAAAATTTGAAAGACTGCCTCACTTTATAGAGCAGTAACCCTCCACCCTATGGTATGTTCCTCAATAAAAATAATAATTATCTTTGTCTGGAATAAGAAGACTATTTTACATTGACTATTTGTGTACCTGAAAAACATAAATTCACACCTGTACACCCTACAGAATACATGCAATAATTCATGCACATTGCAATTCAACATGTTACGAATTCATTTGCAGAGCCCAACATGTTCTACTTCACACATGATACTGCCCTGTATAAGCAAAATTCATAAATTTTAATTTGGAAGATTTGCCACAGGCACCATGCAGCCCAGGCTTGGCTCCTTTGAGCTGTTGAAAGGAAAGTCATCAGATACATAGGTTCCTAAATGACAAGTTATTGAAAGATATTGAACGCTGGTGGCTGTTGGTGAAGCTGGACAAGATTTTTTACAATGTGGTCATAGGTAGTAGGCAATCTATTCAATGGTGGGGAAAAATTCATGGAATGTCAGTGATTAAATAGAGATCTAATTCAGTTGGAAAAAAAGGTTTTGGTGTAAAAAAGATGAAATATGAGGCATAGTTTCAGACTGGACTGATTAGATAAGGTATGCAGAGCTTTGGTGTATGCAGATAACAATGCTCTCTCTCTCTCTCTCTCTCTCTCTCTCTCTCTCTCTCTCTCTCTCTCTCTCTCTCTCTCTCGTAGTAGAAATAGAATTACTGCAGCCACAAGAAGAAATAAAGATATGTAAAATTTGCCCTTGCGGTATGGTGTAGCACTGTGTAAAGTAAAACTATATTGACTATTCTTGCACAGATTTTATGGTGAAGAGCAACATGTGTAATTCTCAGGGAACAAATACAAGTAAATAGAAACATCAAATAAAATAACACTTCATGCATCCTCCTGCTTGTTGATACTAGATGTGTTGTTTTATCTGTAACTATATTTGCATCATAGCTGTGTTAGAAGTGAAAACATTTGAAATTATAGAGGTTGGGCAGATACATATTTTGTCAGAGTAATAGTTTTGACGATCAGCTTTGTACCAAAAACATTCTGACATAAAGGACATTATGTACAATGCAACTGACACGTCTGCATCACGAACTTTAACTCATGTTTTAAGGAGAAAGAAGCAATCTTGCAAGATATCAGCACCAGAAATCAATCATGCACAAAAATTTGAACCATAATTCTGATATTAAGCATACACAACCTTCTGAACATATAGCTTTTAAATATGAATGTGTACCAGTTGTCACTTATTCTGCCCCACTGCAGCCATTTAATGCCCGAGTGCAAAGAATTATATTGTGGAGTGATGCTGAGATCTGTGAAATACTATTTTGACGTTGGTAGTATGTTTTGTTCATTGTTTGTGAAGTACTGTTTGATATTGGTAATATGCTTTGTTCATTGTCTCCTATTGTATAGTTTCTGACTTGTAGCTGTTGCCAGAGATCTTTTTGTTTTGAACGTTTTTATACTGTGATTAATAAATAACAGTGACAATGAATAAAACAGATGAGTGTGTGATTAAAAAAGTGTTATGCTCCTATTTAATTAACATAGCTGTTGTGCAATATTTTCTTTGGATTTTAAAGCTGGCATTGTTAAAGTGAAGTATATTCACAAGTGATGTGGTATTTTTCAATGTGAATCAAAATTCATTAACTTCAGCTCAGAATAATTCTTAAGTTGCTTAGGTGTTTTTCATTTTAATTTTTGAAGTACACACACACACACACACACACACACACACACACACACACACACACAGGGTGTAAATTCTAATCTGACAAACCAGAATAACTCGAAAAATAAGCTTTGTACAAAAAAATGTTTAGAACCCAAAGTTGATTGTTTCCAAGAGAGATATCTGCTGATGCTAAAATTATCCCGCCACCCCAGCCCACTGGGAGTGGGGCGGGAGGCAACTTTAAAATTTCAAATAGGAACCCCCATTTTCTATTGCAGAATCAAATTCTACATAAAAAAGTACATACTTTCATCTAAACATTTGCTTTCATTGTTGGTAGTTGGCACTGTAATTAAAAAAAAAATCCATGTTCTCATTTTTGTGTGGAAAATGGTTACAGATAAATGAAAAATACTTATTTACTTCGTAAATTTTGATAGATCCACTTTACCATGGTCGCTGGATTGGCAGGGCAGGTCTTGTGAATTGACCAGCCGGATTGCCTGACCTTACCTCACCAGACGTTTTCTTATTGGGTTACCTAAAAGATATTGTTTATCAGGAAATGCCTACCACTCCCGAAAACATGATGCAAAGAATAAGAGATGCTTGCGCTGCAATTACACCAGACATGTTATCAAGATGTGTGCAGGGATTTACAGCATGAGTCAATAAAAGCGTTGAAGTAAGTGAGAGGCAAGGGGACTCACTGGAAACAAGCACCCCGAAATTCATTTACTTGCAAGT
This sequence comes from Schistocerca americana, assembly GCF_021461395.2. Lineage (NCBI taxonomy): Eukaryota > Metazoa > Arthropoda > Insecta > Orthoptera > Acrididae > Schistocerca > Schistocerca americana. The sequence goes on along the minus strand of NC_060127.1, from coordinate 208,541,352 downwards.
ATTTGCAAGTTCTTTTCAGGACCACCAAATCTTAAACGGGAATATGTTCATCTTTATTTAGCGAGTGGGTTAGTCTTTTCCTCAGTCTTTTACTTTGTTTACTCTTAGTTAATGAGTTCACTCATTAGTAAGTAGGATGTTTGGTTAGTTAGTTAGCTAGTCAGATGATTTGTTTGATAATTAAAAGTTGTGTGGCCTCATGACAGCTGCAGTTAGGCAGAGTGCCAAACAACCAGTGCCATGAAACTTAAAAAGCCATGCTTTCAAAAGGCCATAATTGGGTACTATCAGAATTATGGGCCAAATTTTTCTGCGGGACCTATTTCTGGGGCTGATAACTTGCACTTGTTCTTTTTCCACCTTAAAATATGAGGTCAAGTTGGTGATGTTTCCTTGTGATTGAGAGCTAATGCATCAATTTTATTTCACTCCCTGAACTCTCTCCAAACTCCTGATCCATATGCTCCATACAGAACTTGGCACAGAATTTGAAGTTTGACACTATCGTCACACAAATATAAGGAGCAATATGCCAAGTGCCACCTTCAGTTGTGTACTTCAGGCTTCATTCTAAATTGTTGTTGCACTTTCAATGACAGGATAGGGATATAATTTTCCGTTGGGTGCCTGGGCACATGGGAATTTGGAGAAATGGCCCCTCTGGCCAATATGATGCAGTAAATGAAATGTGCAGTGCAGCTATGAATCACCAGCTTCTGACAAAGGTATGAGGGTCACTCCAAAAGAAATGCATACTATTTTTGTAAAAATACAGTTTTCATTATGCATGTTTGAAAGTTTTACAGTGTGTAGATACATCCATCCAGCTTGTTTTCAAACTTAGTTCAACCTGTTCCCATGAGTGGTGTTGTCACAGCATGTCATCAAGATGGCTGCTAGACTTGACGTTCATCAGAAGCAACGTGCTGTCATAGAATTCCTGTGCTGTGAAAACGAGACAGTGGGAAACATCCACAAGAGGTTGAAAAAGGTGTATGGAGATGCTGCTGTCGATCGCAGTACAGTTAGTTGGTGGGCAAGCAGGTTACGTGATGAAAGCAGGCACGGCAATATTGAGGATTGTCCTCGCAGTGGCAGGCCTCGTACTGCACACACTCCAGACAATCTGCAGAGAGTTAACGAATTGGTGACTGCTGACAGACGCATCACAGTGAACGAATTGTCATGCTACATTGGAATAGGGGAAGGAAGTGTTTGCAGAATACTGAAAGTGTTGGCGTTAAGAAAGGTTTGTGCTTGGTGGGTTCCCAGGATGTTGACAGTGGCTCACAAAGAAACAAGAAAAATGGTATGCAGCGAACTTTTGGAACAGTACGAGAATGGTGGAGATGAATTTCTTGGAAGAATTGTGACAGGTGATGAAACATGGCTCCATCATTTTTCACCAGATATGAAGAGGCAATCAATGGAGTGGCATCATGCAAATTAACCCCAGAAAAAAAATCAAAACCACACCTTCTGCTGTAAAATTTATGGCTACGGTGTTTTTCGATTCCGAAGGACTCTTGCTTGTGGACATCATGCGAAGTGGAGCCACCATAAATTCTGATGCATATGTGACGACACTGGAGAATCTTCAAACTCGACTGGGTCGTGTTTGACCACATCAGCAAAAGCAGAATGTTTTGCTGTTGTACGACAATGCACGGCCACATGTCAGTCAAAAAACCACAGAAGCGATCACAAAACTCAGATGGACAACACTGAAACCCGCCTTACAGTTCTGACCTGGCTCCATGTGACTATCGTCTCTTTGAGAAACTGAAAGACTCTCTTCGGGGAACAAGGTTTGAAGATGATGACTCCCTTGTGCTCACTGCCAAACAGTGGCTCCCACAGGTTGGTCCAGAATTTTACCATGCGGGTATATAGATGCTGGTTCCAAGATGGCATAAGGCAGTTGAGAGGGATAGAAATTATGTGGAGAAATGAAAATACTGTCCCCAAAGGATGTATCTACACACTAAAACTTTCAGGCACGTAGAACAAAAGATGGATTAAAAAAAAATAGTATGCATTTCTTTTGGAGTGACCCTCGTACTTAGAAGAAGTAGCTTTTAGATCACTAAGATTGGGGCACTGTCTCCAGAAAACATATGGTAGTTTTTATCCCACAACACGAGAGCCCACAAAGGTTTGATACAAGGAGAACATATGAGTTGAAAGAAGTGAATTTTAATTGTATTTTATTTTCTGATCTGAGGGCTGATCTGTGCTTTCTGCAGGGCCTGCAGACTATTTTAAATGACAGTAAGATGAGTGTTGTATAGACATCTGGCATGCTTCCCATAATGTTAGCATGGGATATCAGTATGTTACAGATTGGCTGGGCCACAAATTATTATTAACTGGTCATCCAGCCAGATTATCATATCTCAAAGAGCTAAAATTACTGCTGTCATTATTGCATGCACTCTGTCCAGTGATAATTGTTAAAAAAATTCTTAATCAAGTTTTGGCATTCTGCCCCTGTGACTATCACCTACAAATTGACCTTGATCTATTTAAGATTTTCTGTTATCTGTTTAAGATTTTCCTTCTTTGTCATGGCCTGTACCTAATGTTCTTTACAATCAGACAGTGGCAGAACTTGATGGCTTGGGCTTATTCTCCTTAGTCTATAAAATGCCAAAACTATCTGAAGAGTTGTGAAGAATGTGTGCAATATCAGTGCCAACTTACCTAACAAAGCAAATGGTTTTAGTGACTCTCCTACCCTTGTCATCCCACCTGAATCTCACCTGAGCCACAGCTCTGGGTGACTTTTCTGAAATCCACCCATTTTCCTAGACCTCTCCAGTCCTTTTCCTTCAACCCTCTTCCTTTCCTTCCACCCCTTATCCTGGAAGAGGAGCCACTGGCTCTCAAAGCTTGCATAATTATAACTAGAAGCTGGAGTATATGCGTCTAAAACCTTAAAATATGTATGAAAAATGCATGAAATGATTTGAAATATGCAAGATCAAATAACAAAAAAACATGGTAGTTACTGCATGCGTTGTATCTCAAAGTCGAACCAGTACATAACAATTACGAGGAAAATCAGTACATTTATAATGCTAATATCATTTTCTCAGTACTTTCTGGTAGAGGTTAGGAAGGGGGCCTTTCTGGGATTATTTTATAAAAATTTGCAAAATGGGGATGCATACCATGTTTCGAGAATTGTTACTTCGTTGATAATTGTTGTCAGTAACAAGCAGATGCAATGTGAGTGAGTCACAGCGAAACAATTGATATGTACAGGACCAACTTCGAGATACGTCGCTAGCAGAGGGGCATGCTCAAAAACTACATAATATTTTATTTAAAAAAAAATACAATCATGAATTTCTTTAAAAGGCATTAAGTTTTAAGTAATACTATTGACCAAAGCATCATTTACAATTTATTTTACTATTTTCTGCAATTGTAAATGTAAATGACCAAGTACTGTTCCAAATGTTTGATAGTAAGATTGTGTCTTCAGTCACTCAAAAAATTTTTATAAGCAGAAAAGGACTGTTCCACAACAACTGCGGTAACTGGGCAGTATTTGAATTTGGATGCTGTGTTGGCACTTAGCAGTCCGGCCGCAACGCCCCACATGTGCGGCTTCCGGCTGACTCAGCCAAAGACGTGGGTGGCACTGTTTCTGGTAAAGGTTCACCAGTCCCATTAATAAAACTATCACAAGGGTTCAAAGCCTGGGTTATTGTTTAAAATGTTTTCAAACCTTTCAAGTTTTCGTAGGAATAACTCTGGCAATGAAGAGTTCACTAGAACAATTTTATTCATTAACTGAATAGATTCGTTCAGCACCAGACCTTTAGTTTCAAGCTTTTTATTACTCGCAGGTATATGGGAAAAATGAGTGCTAATCAGAGGAATGTCTTTTTTAATATTGGAATCATTAAAAGCTTCCTTGCACTGGCAAACTGCCAAAGCCTCTGCACTATTGAAGCGCCTTTCTTCTGCATTCCTGTGATATGAAGGCTTGTGTTGACATGGTGGTCTTTTTGAAACTTTTTTCAACACAAAACATTTGTTTCACAAACTTTACAATGTAAAACAATTCCGTCATATGTTCTAGAATGATCAGCTATCCACAAAATGATGTTTCTTTTTTCAGGCGGCATGGCACTCAACACATTACACACTACATGTCATATACAACTGTGTACAAGTAAGTAGAAAGCTAAACTGAAACAACGGGTATGTGACAAAGCATGCGTAGTTTAATTTAATTGTTGCCGATGCATATGGTATGACAGCGGAGGGGATTAACCAGGGGCATGGGCACAGGAGCACTGACTGTGTCTGCCTGTTGCTGTTCTCCTTCTGTAATGATTTTGCTGTCTAGGCAGTGGCCTCTCGGTTAGCGATTGCACACAGTTCTTGGTTGCGGTCAATCTCTGAGACATCAAAACTAGATTGAGCTAGAGACTGCCCATCTAAATTTTTAAAATATTGTAAACATACAGTAACCAGTGAAAAGGAGCCAAATATGCAAATGCGTGTTCTGCTGCCGCTTGGTGAGTCAATTTTTTTGTCTATAAAATTACATTATACTATCAAAAATTTATTGTTTTTGTTGTTATATCTCCTTGGCTCATGACATATTATGTGATACTGTTCAGCTTTATTTGAGGCCTCACTGCTGAAGTGGAACTCGTGGAGGAGAAATCACAAAAGAAAATGTTATTCAAAAAATTGAGAAAATGTAACAAAAAACAATCTGTAGCAGAATTAGCTAAAATATGTTACACTGATGTAGCTAAAAACGTGCGTAGTATTAGTTACGCAAATTTATAAGGCTTTCTGAGCTGATGATCTATTACTTCATTGAAATGTTTACTGAGAAATATTGTCTTCTGTTATATGCTCTCAGGAGCAATTGTCTCAAAAGTTTTCATTTGCTTCCATGGGCTGAACCATTGACGGTTTAGTGTGTCAGCGATATAAGCAGAATAACCTGTAGTAATTTTCTAAGCAGCCATTTTCGTGCCTCAGAAGTAATGTATCATTAATCTAAAATTGATCTTTTATTTCAAATATGGAGTGAACTGCATCTTGGCAAGCAAAGCCACTCTGCTACTTTTATCAAGCAAAGAGCTATTCAAACTTATAAATCATCAGTATGATACATGCTAAAAGGCAGCTTTGTTGGTGAAACTATGCTATAGTCATGGTAGAACATACTTTTGGAGCAGAAGTGTTGAGTTGTCAACACATAAACACAAAAAGAAAGAAACATGCTAGCTTTTGGAGAAATCCTTTTTTGAGCAGGCATGTGATGCACAGTTGTCAGAGCCAGTGGGGAACGGTGCATGCTGAATGTGATGTGGGGATGTAAAATAGGAGGATATGAAGGATGGAGGAAGGGGAAACTTTTGGGTGGAGCATGTGGGGACAGTGGGTTACTGGAGAATGAGGCCATGATGATTACAGGACTCTAGGATGTGTAACAAAGGGTAACTCCCATGTGCCTAGCAGAAAAGCTAATGGTGGAGGGGAGGATCCAGGGTTGGGAAGCTGCCATTGGAGTAGAGCATATTCTGCTCAGCTGTTATGCTGTGCCACCAGATGGTCAGCTTTGTGCCTGACATCGGTTTGGCGGTGTCCAGTCATCCTGCTGGTCACCTGATTGGTAGTCGTACTGACATAAAAGGCTGTGCAGTACTTGCAGCAGGGTTGGTCACGTGGAACTAGGCAATGACTCTGTGCAGTGACATCTTCGTCAGTGCTGCAAGACAGCTTCCACCAGTTTGCTTGAGGGGGGTCTCTGTCTTCTGTCCAAATTACTTTATGTGGCAATTTCTGGATAGTGCCAAATATAATAAAATGGGATCTCTCATGAAGAAGCACCTTTTTACTGCTGCTCTATAAGAATGAAATTTTCTTTATCTTTAATTTCCACTGAAATATTCTAAAAATAAAACTAAGCTCAGTATCAAGCTTAGAGCTCAATAGAGTAGGCCCGTATTTTTTTGGAAATTGACATGTTATATACTGGTTAGTTACTTATTTTATGTTCCACGAATCATGTGTACAGCCGGCCGGAGTGGCCGTGCGGTTCTAGGTGCTACAGCCTGGAACCGAGCGACCGCTATGGTCACAGGTTCGAATCCTGTCTCGGGCGTGGATTTGTGTGATGTCCTTAGGTTAGTTAGGTTTAACTAGTTTTAAGTTCTAGGCGACTGATGATCTCAGAAGTCAAGTCGCATAGTGCTCAGAGCCCTTTGAACCAATCATGTGTGCAATTAATCATAAAGTTTTATTTATGTTTGATTGAATCAAACACCATTTGTTTCTTTCATACTCATTCCATCGTGAGATTTCTGAAAAATTCTTAGTTCTTCCTTGACATGGTATATAGATATCACACACTCTGTGCCCAGTAGCTTAAAAGCAGTGGAAAGAGTATCTGTTTTAATGGGGTTCATGATACAGAACACAAAATGTGATCATAGCGTGGCATAAAGCACTGTTTATACAGGATGGAGCAAATAAAAATGGCCCATATGAGCAGATATGATTGGACATGTACGTATGCACATAACCAAACCCTGTGCCACACACACCACAAGTAAACCACTGTGTGATAAAAACCAGTTCAGAGTGTAGTGAGGACTGTGTCACTGTGAGTGGAGCAGTGCAAAGGGGACGATGGTACTTACAGTGAGCAGCTGGTGTTTGTTGTGGAAAGATACGTGACAACAAAGTCCGGAGATGGTGTTGTCAGTTGTTTGCTGAGAAGTTTAATGGTGTCCATGCACCAGCAAAGAGTGCCGTGCAGTGCTCAGTATGAAAACGGCGGCAGACAAGATCTGTTTAAGAGGTCAAAAAACATTCTGAGACACGCCTGAGTGCAACCAAATGAACCTGACACCTGTTGCAAAAGACCGGCAAATCCCATCAATCGTGCACCTGCACCTATATGTACATCTCTACTGAGTGCCTGCTGTTTGGGCATTAAAACCAGCAGATGTTCCTCAGTGCCTCCAGTTCTGTGAGTGGCTGTTCTCTGAGATAAAAATAAAGAACTTGGAGATGGATCTGTTCTTTGTCTGATGACACTTGTTTTCATCTGAGTGGTTATGTAAACACTCAGAATTACAGGTTCTGGCTAGCAGAGAAACAACATAACTTCCACAAATCACCATTGCATGATCAGAATGTGGGGATTTGGTATGAAGTGTCTGTACATTGCATTATTGGTCCCATCTTTTTTTGTCAGATGCTGACTTTGGTGTGTTACATTGCCAACATTCTGAAACCATTTGTGGCGACATGAACAGATGAGGAAAAGACCCACAGTTACTTCCAACAGAATGGACCAAGTGGCTATACAGCTGGCTGAACCTCAGAGCACATTTAAACAATCTCCACGCAAGTTAGAAGAGGTCAGTTTGGTTGTGGCCTTAGCTGGCCACCCAGGTCATGTAACCCATCAGTGTGCAGTTACTTTGTGTGGGTAGCCGTCAAGTCTAAGATGCATCGCAACAACTCCATAGTCTTCAAGAACTGCAGTAGAACATTTCGGATGAAATTGCAGCAATTCCAGCAGTCCTCCTTTGATACACCATAAGCAGCTTGCTGACCAGGGGCCAAAAGTGGCAAGAGATGAATGATGGTCACTTTCAACGACTGCTGTAGTGAGGTCGGTATTGTATTTCCTTTGCTGTGCTGTGTTTCTTTGTACCCTCGGATGCAGTTCTCCGGGCCACTTTAATTTCTCTCACTCCCTACCCTCTCCTCACCCACACAGAAATCACTGATTAGGGAAATTATTTAACATTTTAAGCCAAATTTTAAATGTTGTCACCGAGTGAGGTGGTGCAGTGATTAGCACACGACTTGCATTCAGGAGGACGACGGTTCAATCTCGTCTCCGGCCATCCTGATTTAGGTTTTCGGTGATTTCCCTAAATCGCTTCAGGCAAATGCCGGGCTGGTTCCTTTGGAAGGGCACGGCGGATTTCCTTCCCCATCCTTCCCTCACCCGAGCTTGCGCTCCGTCTCTAATGACCTCGTTGTCAACGGGACGTTAAATACTAATCTCCTCTTCCTCCTTAAATGTTGTCTTCATTGTATTCATCCACAAAAGAAAATTGTGTAAAAAGAAATTTGATTGAAATTAATGTTTGTGTTAATGTTTATAGTCAAAACTCAAATTTTGTCTCCAACTAATAGTACATGTTGGCCAATGGTCATGTTCTCCATCCATATAAAGATTGACTTTTCTGTCTGTGATGGTTATCTCAACAAAAATACCAACTTTTGCTTTCTGCACCACCCTTGAATTGTCTTTGTTGTCAGTTGATGAGTGAAGGAGTGTTTACTGAAAGACTGAAGTATGTGGTTGCAACACAACTAAAGAAAAGTAGAGAGAAAAAATTTGTCTCTAATTATAGACCACTGTCACTCCATCCACTGTTCTCAAAGTCTTTTTGAGAAATTAGCTTACAACTGAATATTGATCCAGCTTTCAGAGGCTGACTTTTTGAAGAAAGCTCAGTTTGGCATCTTTAAAGGCTGCTCTACTGATGCTGCAACATATGAACTTACAAACACAAAGTGGAACTAAACAACAAAAAGTACTCTGTTGGCATGTTCTGTGAGTTCTGTGATCTTACCAAGGCCTTACGTCTCTCTCCTGTGTGGATGGAGTCATATCCTAAAAATAGGAAACAGAGGGCCACATTATCAAATGATACAGCAGAAATAGGATTAACTTCAGATTTGAGAAACATTAAATATTCTGTGCTGCAAATTTTGGGAGACACTGGTGGACTGAAAACTGATGTTTGACTGATGACCTCAGATGTTAAGTCGCATAGTGCTCAGAGCCAAAACTGATGTTAGCTGACAATTCAAGTATATTGATAAGATGTGCAGACACAGGAGAATAATGGAACATGCTTCAACTGGTTTGTAGCCAATGCTTTAGACTCAGTCTGTCAAAAACTCATTATGTGATCCCAAACAAATAAAAATGACTCATAGTAGGGGTCAGTGGGCACACACTGAATGACGCCTTTTATGTGGAATACTTGAGTAGGTAGTACACAACATAATGGTCACCTTTGTGTGATGTCAGACTATGAAAACAACTGTATGCCACCTGAGTAGTTCAACTGTGTAGTGTCTTTGTACTGGACCGACAAGTAATGAGAATGTTTTTAAAAAATAAAAAGGAAGTGCAAATTAGTGATGCCAGGTTTGACTTCAAAGGGCAGAGGCAGGCATGGAGCGATAGTAGTGACCCTTGCCCTGCTCAGGGTGACCATCTGGATGGCAGTTACAGTAACCGTGACATTTTCAGTGAAATCAAAGCAGATGGTATTTTCAGTATTGCAATACTATTTAATGGATGAGAACCGAAAACAGTAGGAAATGATTGGACTTGGTAGAACATTTATTTGGCAGGTATGGAATATTTGAGCTCAGAAACATAACTGAACAAGATCCAGTAAAGAATGTACCTTCGTAGAGGAATGTCAAAACCTGCAGCTGACTGTACAATGAGTCCAAAAATTTTGATTATATTTTGGTGATGGAGGAAAGGTTTGATGGTCGTGCAGTTTGTAAAGTAGATTTTATCGCAAGTAGAGAATCGGCGGATTGTCTAGTTTTAGATGTGATGAAAGTCATTATGCAAAGTGTAACCTTAAGAGCCACTCAGTGCCATGTAGGGAACCAGGTCCAGTAAAATGGTATACATGTATTCATTGGGGGCATATGGCTAGGCAATGCTGGGAGTCAAGATGGCTCACAGTTAGATGTAAGAATGAAGTTAATGTATTTTGATTTCTTGTCTTGTGAGTGTTAGTTCTCAAAATGAGTGTTGTCAAGGACAAAGCTTTAACAGAACCAGAGACCCAAGGTGTGTCAGAGCTGGAAGCAGTACACGTATTTTTAGAAAAGGTAGCACAATTAACATGGATAATGCAGAACTTAACAGTTTGGTAGAACTGTGATCATTACAATGGGGTGTAGATTTGTCAGTCACAAGATTAATTGCTCCTTTTTCTGGTAAGGCAACAGAGGATGTGAGAAAACCTTCACAATCTAGCTGAGATGGAAGGTTGGTCTGATAAGGAATTATTGAGTGTTGCAAAAATGAGACTAAAAGTGGAAACTAGAAGTTATTTAAGGTATACAGAAGCTCTTAAGGGAACCTCAACATTCAAAGAGTTTAAAGAAGTTTTAATTCAGAGGTATGCACGACAAAATAGTGCCAGACACTATAGGGAACAGTTAGGAATAATACTTGAGAGAAATACGGAAACTGTTGAACAATTTTTGGATAGGATAAGGAAAGTTAGCGGATTTACCTATGAATTAGGACAGGATGCTGCGGTCAATGAAATTATTTTGCAAGGAGCTGAGCAGGGGGCACTTCATGTGGAAATGTCAAGACATATAGAGATAGGGGTACTGATGGATTTGTGCACAGCAGTGCGGTTAGCTATATATAGTTTGTGAGACTGGAGTGCAGGGTAAACAGACAGTGTTTGCGGCTAATTTAAAATGTTTCAGGTGTGGACTAATGGGACATGCAAGGAGGCAGTATCACCAGCCTCAGAGTGATGTGAATAAAGTAAGAGGAAGTGGTAGTTTTAGGATAGAGGGCCAATGAAGAATAAGGTGTTAACTGCCAGCGGGAACCACAGGTCCACCTACAGTCATTCCCAGTTGATTGGATGCTACAAAATCGTTTGCTGAGATGGATTGTGCAAAAAGAGGAATAGTAGAAAAAAGGGTTGCAGAATATCATTGGACACAGGGGTGCATGTGTTGGTCACCTCTAGTGATCTAGGGAAACATAAGAAATACAACCCACCATGGTACAGATTGTATGGAGTGGAGATAAAGATGTCACACCATTAGGATTGCTGGATGTAGACTTTTGCCTGGGTATGGTTCAGTTTAAACAATCTGTAGAGATTGTGCCACATGTGATTGAGAGCCATGACGTGATTCTAGGATTGTTGTTGTTGTTGTTGTCTTCAGTCCTGAGACTGGTTTGATGCAGCTCTCCATGCTACTCTCTCCTGTGCAAGCTTCTTGATCTCCCAGTAACTACTGCAACCTACATCCTTCTGAATCTGCTTAGTGTATTCATCTCTTGGTCTCCCTCTTTGATTTTTACCCTCCACAGTGCCCTCCAGTACTAAATTGTTGATCCCATGATGCCTCAGAACATGTCCTACCAACTGATCCCTTCTTCTTGTCAAGTTGTGCCACAGATTTCTCTTCTCCTCAATTCTATTCAGTACCTCCTCATTAGATATGTGATCTACCCATCTAATCTTCAGCATTCTTCTGTAGCACCACATTTCGAAAGCTTCTATTCTCTTCTTGTCCAAACTATTTATCGTCCACGTTTCACTTCCATACATGGCTACACTCCATACAAATACTTTCAGAAACGACTTCCAGACATTTAAATCTATACTCGATGTTAACAAATTTCTCTTCTTCAGGAACGCTTTCCTTACCATTGCCAGTCTACATTTTATATCCTCTCTACTTCGACCATCATCAGTTATTTTGCTACCCAAACAGCAAAACTCCTTTACTACTTTAAGTGTCTCATTTCCTAATCTAATTCCCTCAGCATCACCCGACGTAATTCGACTACATTCAATTATCCTCGTTTTGGTTTTGTTGATGTTCACCTTATACCCTCCTTTCAAGACACTGTCCATTCCGTTCAACTGCTCTTCCAAGTCCTTTGCTGTCTCTGACAGAATTACAATGTCATCGGTGATCCTCAAAGTTTTTATTTCTTCTTCATGGATTTTAATACCTACTCTGAACTTTTCTTTTGTTTCCTTTATTGCTTGCTCAATATACAGATAGAATAGCATCGGGGAGAGACTAAAACCCTGTCTCACTCCCTTCCCAACCACTGCTTCCCTTTCATACTCCTCAACTCTTATAACTGCCATCTGGTTTCTGTGCAAATTGTAAATAGCATTTCGCTCCCTGTATTTTACCCCTGCCACCTTCAGAATTTGAAAGAGAGTATTCCAATCAACATTGTCAAAATCTTTCTCTAAGTCTACAAATGTTAGAAATGTAGGTTTGCCTTTCCTTAATCTTTCTTCTAAGATAAGTCTTAGGGTCAGTATTGCCTCACGTGTTCGAATACTTCTACAGAATCCAAACTGATCTTCCCCGAGGTCGGTTTCTATCAGTTTTTCCATTAGTCTGTAAAGAATTCACGTTAGTATTTTGCAACTGTGACTTATTAAACTGATAGTTCGGTAATTTTCACATCTGTCAATACCTGCTTTCTTTGGGGTTGGAATTATTATATTCTTCTTGAAGTCTGAGGGTATATTGCCTGCCTCATACATCTTTCTCACCAGATGGTAGAGTTTTGTCAGGACTGGCTCTCCCAAGGCTGTCAGTAGTTCTAATGGAATGTTGTCTACTCCCGGGGCCTTGTTTCGACTCAGGCCTTTCAGTGCTCTGTCAAACTCTTCACACAGTATTGTATCTCCCATTTCGTCTTCGTCTACATTCTCTTCCATTTCCATAATATTGTCCTCAAGTACATCGCCCTTGTATAGACCCTCTATATACTCCTTCCACCTTTCTGCTTTCCCTTCTTTGCTTAGAACTGGGTTTCCATCAAAGCTCTTGATATTCATGCAAGTGGCTCTGCTTTCTCCAAAGGTTTCTTTAATTTTTCTGTAGGCAGTATCTATCTTACCCCTAGTGAGAAGCCTCTACATCCTTACATTTGTTCTCTAGGCATCCCTGCTTGCCATTTTGCACTTCCTGTAGATATCATTTTTGAGATGTTTGTATTCCTTTTTGCCTGCTTCATTTACTGCATTTTTATATTTTCTCCTTTCATCAATTAAATTCAATATTTCTTCTGTTACCAAAGGATTTCTACTAGCCCTCGTCTTTTTACATATTTGATCCTCTGCTGCCTTCACTATTTCATCCCTCAAAGCTACCCATTCTACTTCTACTGTATTTCTTTCCCCCATTCCTGTCAATTGTTCCCTTATGCTCTCCCTGAAACTCTGTACAACGTATGGTTTAGTCAGTTTATCCAGGTCCCATCTCCTCAAATTCCCACCTTTTTGCAGTTTCTTCAGTTTTAATCTACAGTTCATAACCATTAGATTATGGTCAGAGTCCACATCTGCCTCTGGAAATGTCTTACAATTTAAAACCTGGTTCCTAAATCTCTGTCTTACCATTATATAATCTATTTGATACCTTTTAGTATCTCCAGGGTTCTTCCATGTATACAACTTTCTTTCATGATTCTTAAACCAAGTATTAGCTATGATTAAGTTATGCTCTGTGCAAAATTCTACCAGGCGGCTTCCTCTTTCATTCCTTAGCCCCAATCCATATTCACCTACTACGTTTCCTTCTCTTCCTTTTCCTACTCTCGAATTCCAGTCACCCATGACTATTAAATTTTCGTCTCCCTTCACTACCTGAATAATTTCTTTTATCTCATCATACATTTCATCAATTTCTTCGTCATCTCCAGAGCTAGTTGGCATATAAACTTGTACTACTGTAGTAGGCGTGGGCTTCGTGGCTGTCTTGGCCACAATAATGCGTTCACTATGCTGTTTGTAGTAGCTAACCCGTACTCCTATTTTTTATTCATTATTAAACCTACTCCTGCATTAGCCCTATTTGATTTTGTATTTATAACCCTGTACTCACCTGACCAAAAGTCTTGTTCCTCCTGCCACCGAACTTCACTAATTCCCACTATAACTTTAACCTATCTATTTCCCTTTTTAAATTTTCTAACCTACGTGCCCAATTAAGGGATCTGACATTTCACGCTCCGATCCGTAGAACGCCAGTTTTTTTTCTCTTGATAACGGCGTCCTCTTGAGTAGTCCCCGCCCAGAGATTCGAATGGGGGACTATTTTATCTCCGGAACATTTTACCCAAGAGGACGGCAGCCATTCATGCACTTGGAGAGATACTTGGTTACCTTAACATCGTTAGAGTGCAGTCCAAATCTTACAGGAAATTGAAAGTGTCTCATGAGTTCCAATGGCTCTACGGACTATGGGACTTAACACCTGAGGTCATCAGTCCCCTAGGCTTAGAACTACTTAAACCTAACTAACCGAAGGACATCACACACATCCATGCCCGAGGCAGGATTCGAACCTGCGACGGTAGCAACCGCGTGCTTCCGAACTGAAGCGCCTAGAACCGCTTGGTCACAGCGGCTGATCCACAAGTATCTTTTTAAAATTTCAAAACAAAACTGCCGCATGTAGCGCGGTATGAGATCGTGCTCGTGAACAGACCTTACGTTACCTTACGGTCGACCAATGGCTGTCAAAATTTGTACTACAAATTTCGGATGTTTTAAGGCAATTTTTAAAGTTTCAAACTAAAGGCCCAGTATTACGGCCTGTAGCGCGGTATGCAGTCATAGCCGTAAACAGCCATTTGGCTACCGTACGATCCCCGATAGCCCTTAAAATCTGTTCAGTATGTTTCAGGTTTTTCACGAGCTGTCTTCAAAATAACAATCCGAAATTGCGCCCTATGTAATATCCATCAAGCTCGTGACTACATACAGTTGCCGATTTGGAAGCAGTGTAGGTGTGGTTGGTCAACTGAACTAAATCGTAATCTGCGCAGACGTTAAAGAAAGAACGGCGTTGAATGTTCTCTCAGTTTTTTCGTCATAATTCGACCTGAACGCGGTTCACACAAACTTTCAACTCGGAGTTGGCCCATCGCTACCCACACCACGTGCTAATAGGTACGTTATTGTCTCAGGAACACCTTACCGATTCTCATGCTGTGTGTGTGTTTTTCGTTGCTGTTGCACCGATAACTTTTCCCATTTTCTGTAAAAACGCAATATTTCAAAGCAATTCAAATTTTAAGTATAAAAATTATTCGCGTGTTAAAAAAGATGTTTTTAAAAACGAAAAAAATTTAGCACTGCTGCTATGGCTGACTGATATTTCGGTTGTTTCACCTGGTTATAAGAAAAAAAAAAAGCACCTGTCATAACCGAGACCAAATTAATGCGTGAAAATACCGGTTATTCATAACTAAAATATTGGTGTCGTTTTTAGCCGGTCGGTCTTTCCCAACCTTAAGCGACACTCCTTGGTCCCAGAAGAACGGACTTCTCCCTGCCACTGAAGTGCGGACACACCAAATAATACACCAGTAAAAATATAGTTTGGCTGAGAATTATACACCATAAAATTCTCACTTATTTGTATTGAGAGAATAAGCATTCATCACTATTGGAGGTAACCAAAGTATTTTAGTTATGAGTGTGATGAAAGGTGACATATCTGACGTCACAGACAAGGAAAAGTTTACGTATAAGAGTAGTGTCCCCTTGTTTTCCTTGTTTGAGGCAGGTCGTGACTCGGATTAGCTGAGAACAGATCGTGTCGCCGGAGGCAGTCCAACCTCAGAGGCGCATTAAGTTGAATTTGTAGTTTAGCTGACACTGCAAAGTGAAACATTGTCCAGCGTAGGTAGTGACTTTGTTTGGTGCACAGAAGTTTTATTTTGAACGATGACAATAACTACAGACTTAGACTTGGTTAGCTCAGATGGACAGAGCTTCTGCCGGTCAGCTGCATCGCTGCTCTCCACTATACTGGTAAGTAGGGCGATGTTCACAATCTTGCTGCGCATTCTCAAGTGTTGGGTGGAATCGCGGAATGCTGAATCGTTGCCGTTGAGTGGGTAAACGTAATCACCTTTCGTGAGCAGTACCAAGCAGTATTTCAATATCCTGTTGTCTGGTCAGTGGCGACCGTTTGTCATGAGCTACAGTACACCGTAAATATCCCACTAAAATTACGCTATTTCCCTTCGAAAACGGGCCAGAAAATGCACTAAAATCATTTCATTCCTCTTCGAATGGGAACTGAGATAGCACAGTAAATACACCGTTCCTCTTTGAATGTCTACTGGTATGCAAATAAAACGGACGATACCATGTTTCGTAGCGCCCTGTCCATGATAACTAAAAACCAGTGTTAAAGGCTGGTCAACCGCTAATAAGGGAAACACCCCATCGCAGCCCCCCCTCCCCCCCCCCCTCCTCAAATTTAGCGGTAAAATAGCCCGATGAGTAGTGTGTCAAAACTGAACTCAGATCAAGCAGGAAGAAGATTTACAGAACTGTGAATAAAGAAGCAAAATACGAGGGTTGGAACTTTAATAGTGGCAACTATTTATTTGCAGCTCGTACAAAATAGATACTTGTTTAAAAGTTTTACTTATCGTCGGAGTAGTCACCAGCATTGTGTATAACCCGTTGCCAGCGATGTGGAAGTCGTAGGATACTCTTAGCAGTGCCAGCTGTGTTGGCATTTCGAGCGGCGCGGTCTATTGCCCGACGAATTTGTATCAGTTCTGAAGCGATTGTCGTGAAGTGTTTCGTTCAGTTTAGAAATCTAGTTGAACTGACGAGGGCTTAAGTCAGGGGAGTGCAGTAGGTGGTATAGCACATAGCATCAGTCAAACAAATCAGTAACAGCTTGCACTGTCCGTGCTTGAGCATTGTCCTGCAAAATGATGGTCAGGTCCTGCAGAAAGTGAAATCGCTTCTGTCTCTAAGCTGGTCGTAGGTTGCGTTCCAAAAATGAACAGCATAGAGACAGGAATGATGATACTTTCTTCAGGACCCGACCATCATTTTGCAGGACAATGCTCAAGCACGTACAGTGCAAGCTGTTACTGATTTGTTTGACTGATGCTATGTGCTATACCACCCACTGCACTCCCTCAACTTAAGCCCTCGTGAGTTCAACTCGATTTTCAAACTGAAGGAAACACTTCACGGCATTCGCTTCAGAACTGCTACAAATTCGTCTGGCAATAGACCGCGCCGCTCGAATTGTCAGCACAACTGCTAAGAGTATCCTGTGACTTCCACATCGCTGGCAACGGGTTATACACAATCCTGGTGACTACTTTGAAGGTCACTAAAACTTTGAAACACGTATCTATTTTGTACGAGCTGTAAATAAATAGTTGCCATTATTAAAGTTCCAACCCTCGTAGAAACTGTCAACTGTCCAAGTTAAGATGTGTAACATCGAGTGGAGTGCAAGAACGACGGCATCGTGGTTGTGTTGTGTGGTCAGTGTTGGACCACCAAGCAGGAGATCCGTGTTAGAATCTCTCTAACACCCCCCCCTTTTTTTTGTCACAAAATCAAGAACTTTCCGTCCGGTCATTGACGTGTCTGTCCTCGTTCTGTGGTCCTGCCAGTTGTCATACTATACGTTGGTTATAGAACATACAGCGTGAATGTAATTAAAGTGAAACTGTCAAACCGCTGTAGAAATAACACCACTGGTCAGAACGACGCCAAATTGCAACTGAATATTATCGGAGAAGGGGGAAAACATGGCAGAAGAAAGATAAATAGTTACAAAATGTAGCCAATAAATGGCGCTGTAAGCATCATAATTTAATAGTGGACGATTACAAATGACAAATGAATCATACAATGCCTAAGGTGTAACTTTCAGCCGGTCGGTGTGGCCGAGCGGCTCTAGGCGCTTCAGTCTGGAACCGCGCGACCGCTACGGGCGCAGGTTCGAATCCTGCCTCGGGTATGGATGTGTGTGGATTAATTAGGTTTAAGTAGTTATAAGTTCTAGGGGACTGATGACCTCAGATGTTAAGTCCCATAGTGCTCAGAGCCATTTTTTGTAAGTTTCACGCTAAACAAACTGTACTTACCAGTGTGCATGAGTTTATAGGTGTGATACTATTAGTTACGTAAACCCATCCACCAATCCATCACGGCAAGGTCATATCACATCGGGTGGGAAAAATCGGTTTTTAATTGTCCTGAGGCCAAAAACCGCATAAAAAGCATCAATCGAAACCAAATCGGATCATTAATTTCCGAGTGGCTGGTGCAAAACATGTTCAGTATGCTGTTCACCGTTTTCTCCAAGAAGTTGAAACCGAGAAACGGCATGTCCCACAACTGATCGAAGTGTTTCCGTGGTCGCGCGTTCAGAATGTGTTGCGCAATGCGTGCCTTCAATGCAGCTAAGTTTGCAGTCGGAAAGCTGAACACATCTTTCAGATAGCCTCACGGCCAGAAGTCACACTGTTTAAGATCGTGATCGGAACGACCAGGCTGGCTGATTATTCTTGCATTTCGGAATTGGCGCTTCAGCAGCTGATTAATTAGATTTGCAATGTGCGGAGGTGCGCCGTCTTGCATAAAAATGATGCCATCCACACATCCAAGTTGTTGGAGAGCTGGAATAACGTGGCTGCGCAAAAGACACTCATAACGCTTACGAGTGACGGTACCAGTAACACGACCGAAAGCACCTGTCTCTTCGAAAAAATATGGCCTTATGATAAATGATGCCGTAAACCCGCATCACACAGTGATCTCTTCAGGGTCAAGTGGTACCGGTTGATTTGTGTGTGGATTTTCCGTTGCCAATATCCGACATTTCTGTGTATTGATATATCCTGTCAGATGGAAGTGGCCTTCGTCTGTCTACAAAATCATCCACGGCCAGTCATTGTCCACTTCCATGCGAGCAAAAATCCTAAAACAAAGGTCTCTCTTGCTGGCAGGTCAACAGGCAGCAACTCGTGCACATGGGTAATTTTCAATGGATAGCAAAGAAGGATGTTTCGTAGGTTCAAAATGGTTGAAATGGCTCTTAGCACTATGGTACTTAACATCTGAGGTCATCAGTCCTTTAGACTTAGAACTACTGAAACCTAACTAACCTAAGGACATCACATACATCTATGCCCGAGATGGGATTCGAACCTGCGACCGTAGCGGCAGCACGGTTGAAGACTGAAGCGCCTAGAACCCTCGACCACAACGGACGGCTGTTTCGTAGGATTTGACGGACTGTACTGATGGGTATGTCCAATGTTCGGGCGATTCTCCGTGCACTACACGTTTGCACACCACCACTCGTCTCCTCCTGCATTGCTGTGGCCACTGCTTCCACTGACGTCGAATCAATTCTTTTTCTCCCTCTACCAGGTTGCACACCAAAAGAACCCGTCTTTTCGAATTTCCGAATCATTTTCTCCAGACCCACGCCGTTTTTCAAAGCCTTCAGTGTCCGGAACTTCTGCAGAGCGACATGTGCACAGTCATCATTCTCGTAGTACAACTCTACAACCAGAGCACAATCCTGCGTTGAGTCAGTCATGGCGAACGCCGCAGACGCGAAAGGAGGAAAAGCCGTTTTTTTTTCTTTATTGGATTTCAATTCCCCCCCCCCCCCCTAGAGTGGGGGCGGGCTCGTGGCAGTGTAATATGCTGCTCTACAGCCTACAGAAAAGTTATAGAAACAAACACGAAAAACAGGTGATAAAATGGTGACATTGTAAAAAACTGTAAAACGGCAGAAAGTTGTGGAATTTAAAACATAAAAACACTGCTGTGACGATGCGGATGAAGACACACAAGAGGTAGACCGGCACAATTAAAAACACAGCGACAGTCTGGTTTCTGTTCAGACGAGATAAAAAACAGAACTAGTAACAGTACAGTGCAACACTGACAGTGGAGGCACAACACTGAACACTCACTATAACAGCACTATACAGGTGACATGGCGACAGATTGTGGGGGGGGGGGGGGGGACCCGGACCTATGAGGGGAAAAGGGGAGGAGGAGAGGAAATGGAAAAACGGGGGAGCCGATGGAGGGAGGGAAAAGAGGGCGGGGGGCTGGGCGGACACGAGGAGGAGTGGGAAAGGCAGTGGAGGGGAGAGCAAAAAGGACTCGGGGGAGAGAAGAGAGGCAGAGAGTGTATGTGGGGAAAAAACACGATGGAATGGGGGGAAGAGGGAGCCTGGGGAAAGGACAGAGGAAAGGAGTGGGAGGTGAGGATCAGAGTTGATAGGAGGGATAAATGGAGGGACAGAGGGCATCATCCAGGAGGGGGGAGGTGGTGGAAGCCACCTTGGGAAAGGAGATGAAGGGTGTGGAGGTGAAGGGTAGGGGGGCACAACAGTGAAGGTGCGGCATAGGGTGGGGGTTGGTGAGGAGAGGAGAGCAGCAACCAGAGGACGAGGGGATCAAGGTGGCGGAAGGTGTAGAGGATGCGGATATGGAGCAGATGTGGAAAAGCTGTCTACCTGGCGTGTTTATACCAACTTTAATGGGTCGTGCACATAACAGCACCATCTATTGATCAATTTTCCCACTATTTTTTTCTTCTGCCATACGTTTTGCCAGTCTACAGTAGACTGGCAATGGCAAGGAAAGCGTTTCTGAAGAAGAAAAATTTGTTAACATAGAGTATAGATTTAAATATCAGGAAGTCGTTTCTGCCGGCCGGTGTGGCCGTGCGGTTAAAGGCGCTTCAGTCTGGAACCGCGTGACCGCTACGGTCGCAGGTTCGAATCCTGCCTCGGGCATGGATGTGTGTGCTGTCCTTAGGTTAGTTAGGTTTAATTAGTTCTAAGTTCTAGGCGACTGATGACCTCAGAAGTTAAGTCGCATAGTGCTCAGAGCCATTTGAACCATTTTGAAGTCGTTTCTGAAAGTATTTGTATGGAGTGTAGCCATGTATGGAAGTGAAACGTGGACGATAAATAGTTTAGACAAGAGGAGAATAGAAGCTTTCGAAATGTGGTGCTACAGAAGAATGCTGAAGATTAGATGGTTAGATCACATAACTAATGAGGAGGTACTGAATAGAATTGGGGAGAAGAGGAGCTTGTGGCACAACTTGACTAGAAGAAGGGATCGCTTGGTAGGACATGTTCTGAGACATCAAGGATCACCAATTTAGTATTGGAGGGTAGTGTGGAGGGTAAAAATCGTAGAGGGAGACAAAGAGATGAATACACTAAGCAGATTCAGAAGGATGTAAGTTGCAGCAGGTACTGGGAGATGAAGAAGCTTGCACAGGATAGAGTAGCATGGAGAGCTGCATCAACCAGTCTCAGGACTGAAGACCACAACAACAACAACAACAACAACATACGTTTTACCCCTTCTCCGATAATGTTATGTTGCAATTTGACGTCATTCTGACCGGTGTTATTTCTACAGGGTTTTGAAAGTTTAATTATAATCACCCTGTAAGTCAGGTGGTAAGAATACATTACCGTCACAAGTAAATGTCACACGAATAGTGAGGGCAGGCGAGATGCTGCACAGATCCCTCACAGAAATGAAAACGACAAATAAATGGGTGTGAGCAATGTTACAAGAAAGGAGTTCAATTGTCAAAATTTCCAAAACAAAACGCAAGAATCATAAGATTTGGTACTCGTGTAAAACAAATAGGACGTACGTACATCTGGGGGTCCCTTCCTTACACCTCGCCGTTGCAAACGGATGTTACACCACGACAGATACACAAATTTAAATACAGTGAACAGACACTTCCGTGACCGGACTGACAGTTCATAATTCTATGAAAAAAAAAAGGGTCATGAGGGAGATTTGAACACGTTCGCAGTCCAACACCATGACCACACAACCATGACGCTATGGCTGTTCACTTTCGCTGGTAGTACGTCTTGAGCTTGGACCGTTCACTGTTTCTATTTTGCTTTCTTTTTTCACAGTTCAGTACACCTCCCTGTTTTCGCGCTTCATCTATTTTGTTTGTGACAGGCTATCCACTAAATCTGAGGGGATGCGATGGGGAGCTTCCCTTGTAAGGTCGACACAGAAAAGAGACAAAGTTGTCTTCAACCGTGCGTGCTGTGGTGTGACGACATTTCTTCTGGCACTGTGACTGCTCCATTGTCCACAGCACCAGCTCAATATTTTTCTTTGAAACTGCGTGTGGAGAAAGAGGTACACACATGATTTAGGGGTAGTTATATGAAATACGGTGGTCTCTCGACTTAGAAGTCCTGTATGTTGATGAGCTACTTGAAAATTACGTTCAGCAGCTGTAGACTGCTTAGGGGTACATTCATGTTGCAGTGGTAGCCATTGCGAGTGAGTGAAGCTTTCTTAACCAATTTACTAGGAGGAATAATTGTTGCAGGTTGGTGGTTTCCTCTTTCATTCTTGTCATAATACATAAATTATTAATATATTTTCGAAACAGACGTTTAGCTAATATATTAAGCTTAAAATGGTGTGTTTGTTGCCTATTTAAATGTAAGTGTCGATTTTATTTTCGTTTCTGAATTTCAAGATGGCTGCCACTAATATGGAATACCGGCATTCCGTATTTGTACTCTAGTATTCCATATTTGTGCTGTACTTTCACAATCTGTTTTACGTATAAGTATTGCTGCAGAAGTGACTTTACTAGCTCTAAAGCACTGGGATGAGTGTGCTACGCAAGCAGCTATTAAAAATGCTAGCGAAAAGATCGGCTACTTTAAGGCGGCAAAAACTTTCAAAGTTGACAAGGCCACTCTACTGAGGCTACTAAAATCAGATTTGCCAGGTGATTTGCCCACAAAGACCAATCTAGGGTGGGTAGGGGGGGGGGGGGGGAGGTACTATTACTATGTTACCTGTCAAACAAGAACAACAGATGATTGATTGACTGTAGAATGACAATGGAACCTAATTTTTTTTGGACTTACCCGAAATGATCTCCAATAGGGGACATTTCAGTCTGCAAAGGCAATAACACCCAGAATGCATTTTTGGGTGAACGGGCTGGGAGAGAGTAATTATCCCTTTTCTTGAAGCAGCACAAAAATATTTCGATTCGAAAACACAGCAGTCTCATAGATCCCTAGGTTTCAAAAGAGAAAATTTGACTATTTAGTAACTCAAGAAGCTAAATTTAGTGAGTTTTTCTATTGTGTTATTATGTTTTATAGTCTTTTATTTGACAAAAATTTATTAGATTTTACATTAGTTGTTTTAACTTTAAGAAACATTAAACGACTGGACTATTCCATATTTGTACCCCAAAATCTGAAGAGCTAAAATTGTCAAACATTATGTTATGTTCCGAATGTAGTACGTATTTCATAATATAGGAAGCATTAAAATACATCCCAAAGTTACTTTCTTTAGTTAATGTGAAAACTGAGAGATATGTGAAGGAAAAACGAAATGGTGTTCCATATTTGTTCCACTTCATTTAACATTTGTCCAAGCGTAGAGTATGAGGGGTATTGAGGGAACGCCTCCGCGAGTGAGTGATTAGCAATACTGACCGGTGATTCGTTGTCCTGCGCTCAATTCCTTCTACTATTAATGTTCTTTTTTTTTCATTTTATCTTATTCCTCGCAGTATTAAACAATTAATTATAAAATTAAAATATGTTTAAACAGATTTATGTACGTAAAATTAACATATGCTATTTAGTTATTACGGTTACTACCCTTGTAAGACAGAAGACTATAGATGGTCGTAATAAAAAACGAGAATACGAGCAAATTTAGCACGGAAGTTCTTGTTTTTCTTTCGCAGCGTGTACCACAGCAATGAATTTATTTAAAGAAGGTGGCATTTCCACTTCTGCTGTATTAATTCTATTTGCTCATCAATAGTTTCAGCATTCTAGGCCATTCTCAAGTGGTTTTGTGGTTGTGCAATAGGAAACTATGCCTTTCACGTTGAAATATGAGCGTCTCTAATTAATGTTTTCTATTCCTTTTGGCTCACACATGCTGTCTTTTTAGTTAGACAGCTTTAACACCTTTGTGAATGTCATGAGTTTGGTACTTTTTTACTACACAACCAATCTCTTTCCGGGCCTCTCATTTCATTCCAAGTGTAACTGTGTGCCACAGCAGGAGAATAACGCCGGAACATGTGCAGTTAGTTAAGGAGAGTGAGTTTTGCAGGTGGCAGAGCCGCAGAATGTGCCAACTCTGTGAATGACGGAAGTGGGTTTGCTGTCTGTTTGCGCGTGTAGCTCAGCCAGGCACCGTTGCGGAGAGTTAGTTTTCGTAGAGAGTTGTGTGTGTCGTGATTTTCAGGTAAGTTGTCGAAATAGATGCAAATATCCCGACAATGGTGAATAAATTACCGCCGCGCGGAATGGCTGTGCGGTTTGAGGCGTCATGTCACGGACTGCGCGGCCCCTCCCGCAGCAGGTTCGAGTCCTCCCTCGGGCCTGGGTGTGTGTGTTGTTCTCAGCATGGCTTAGATTAAGTAGTGTGTAAGTCTGGGGACCGATAACCTGAGCAGTTTGGTCCCTTAGGAATTCACACACATTTGAACATTTTGAATAAATTACCCGTTGCCGCCTAAACTGACATGACTAAAATGTGAGATTTTACCAGAATTTAGGACCATGAAGTAAATAAACAATTATACAGGATAAAAAGCCGATCCTGTTTTCAATATCAACGACCATACGCTAAAAGTTTACTGTAGGTTATGGTATTCCTAATTCAATAATTGGTGCGAATCTTCTACTGTAGAAAGCCCAAAAGAATAATACAGAAAATGTCATCATTTTCAGGTTCAGTTCCGTCTTTGAATTTAATTATTACTTTTTGTTGCTCTTTTAATAGGACTTATAAAATTAGTACAATAGCAAATACAATAAGTACGGAAAGTCATATGAGTGGTGATATTTTAGGGATTTGGATTGAAATAACTACAGCACTCTTTTCGGAATGCCGGCATTCCTACCCGAGATGTGGAGTTGGCGGTCGTTTGTGCGTGAGGTGCGCTTGCTTGTGTGTGTGTGTGTGTGTGTGTGTGTGTGTGTGTGTGTGTGTGTGTGTGTGTGTCACTTTTACTGATGAAGGCTGCGGCCAAAAGCTTTATGTAAGTGTCTTTTAATTGTGCCTGTCTGCAACTGGCGTGTTTGCTTTACGGTAAGTAGCAGCCCCGCTTCCACTTTTGTTTTTATATTCACCATGCTTCGTAATTGTTGCGTGTACATTAATTCAATCCATGATCCCCATTTAGATACGTTAAAGCTCAGTCTAGTTTATCTGTGCTCCACTTTTCTTAACGCCTTTGTGCTACTATACTCCAGTACAATATAATTAATTAAATAATAACTTAGGGTCAAGGGCACATTAGCAGATTCACGACATAGTTCTAAAAATTATATGCCTCTAATAAAGCTAAACGTATTATTTAAAGCTCACTTTACGAGCAAGTTTCTCAAATTGTACCGGTACAGTATTGGAAAATTATGGCGGTGAATTAAGGCAACGTGGCCATCTTCTCTTTGTCAATCAGAAAAAAGAACTTCATAGCAGTAGTATAAATTAGGAGCCGGTACTATCCCCCCCTACGTATGTAAGCTGCTTTTGCAACAAGAAAATCATGCAGCTATTGAAGACAAGAGTACCAGATGAGCAGAGCTACAAATGGCGCTCTGTCGTTTTTAGCGACGAATCTCGCTTCTGCCGGTGGCGGTCACATCGACAGCAACGTACCTGTAGACTATTTGGTGAACGATCAGAGGAGCAACGATTGTCGAGATCCATCACTCTCAAACTCGTTAAATCATGGCGTGGCGACCTATCGGATATGGCAACAGTACTGATCTGGTAGCTGTGCGATAGAGGTTGGATGCTCGCCAGAATGTGGTAAGATTGATAGACACACCCTCCGTGACCAGGGCCCGAAATGGCGTTTTCCAGCAGGACAATGCGTATTCCACACTACAGTACACACTGCACTGTCCAGTCACATTAATGTGACCAGCTGCCCAGCGCCGGAATGACCATTCTTTCTACATCTTATATGTATGGGACCCTTACCAGTTGGATCTGATTCAAGAAATTGAGAAGGTCCAAAGAAGAGCGTCAAGATTCGTGACCGGTACATTTAGCCATCGCGAGAGTGTTACAAATCTCATAGAAAGTTTGAAGTGGGACACACTTGGAGATAGACGACGCGCTTAACGGGAGGGGCTGCTCACTAAATTCCAAAATCCGATCTTCACCGAGGATGTAGAACATATATCATTATCACGAACTTTCAAATCGCGCAATGATCACCATTCAAAGATAAATGAAACTTGACCTCGAACTGAGGCGTTCAGACAGTCGTTTTTCCTGCTCGCGATCCGCGAGTGGAACAGAGGGTGTGGGCGAATATGAATTTGGGGTGAATAGTGCCCTCCGCCACACACCGCTTGGTGGCTAGCGAAGTATATACGCAGGAAAAACGACTGTCTGAACGCCTCAGTTAGAGCTCAAGTTTCATTTATCTTTGGATGGTGATCATTGCGCGATTTGAAAGTTCGTGATAATGATATATGTTCTACATCCTCGGTGAAGATCGGATTTTGGAATTTAGTGAGCAGCCCCTCCCGTTAAGCGCGTCGTCTATCTCCAAGTGTGTCCCACTTCAAACTTTCTATGAGATCTGTAACACTCTCGCGATGGCTAAATGTACCGGTCACGAATCTTGACGCTCTTCTTTGGACCTTCTCAATTTCTTGAATCAGATCCAACTGGTAAGGGTCCCATACAGACGAACAATACTCTAAGACTGGACGAACTAAAGTGCTGAAAGCAATTTCCTTTGCTGAAGGACTGCATCACTTCAGGGTTCTACCAATAAACCGCAATTTAGAGTTAACCTTACCTGTTACTTGTGTAATCTGATTGTTTCATTTGAGATTGTTTCTAATAGTCACACCCAGATGCTTGACTTACGTTACCGCTTCCAAAGACTGCGGATTTATTTTGTACTCGTACATTAATAGGGATTTTCGCTTTGTTATATGCAATAGGTTACTAATATTGAGAGATAACTGTCAGTCTTTACACCACGCATTTATTTTCTGCAAATCCTCATTGATTTGTTCACAAATTCCGTGTGATACTACTTTCCGGTAGGCTACAGCATCATCGGCAAACAGTCTCAGGCCGCTGTCAATACCATCAGCCAGATCGTTTATGTAAATCGCAAAACGCAGCGGTCCTATTACGCTGCCCTGGGGCACACCTGATGTTACGCTTGTTTCTGTTGAAGTCTCCCCATTCAGGACGACATACTCCTCTTTGTCCGTTAGAAAACTTTCTATCCAACAGCATATATAATCGGAAAGACTTTTTGGAGCAAGTGAATGTGCGGAACTGAGTCGAACGCCTTTCGAAAGTCGAGAAATTTGCAGACCGCTGCGAGACATGCAGAAGAGTCAGCGAGGTTCTGGAAGGTACCAAGTAGGATGTGAAGCCATGCCTATCGTCGTCAGGTTGCGCTGGGTTTGACGGTTCAGGATCCATGGCGCGAACACCCCAATCGAGGGTGTCCCACAGATTCTAGACTGGTTTTAAATCCGGGGAGTCTGATGACCAGGGGAGTATGGTAAACTCATCATGGTGCTATTCGAACCACACACGGTCACTGTGAGCTGTGTGTCACATTGCATCGTTCTGCTGGTAGATGCCACCGTACGCAGGAGAAACAAATAGCGTAAAGAGGTGGACACGGTCTGCGAGGATAGATGCATGCTTGTGTTGATCCAATGTGCCTTCTAGAATGACGGGGGTACTCGGGGGAATGCCGCGAAAACATTCTCCAGACCACAACCCTCATAACTCCGGTCTGGACCCTTCCCACAATCTTCGCACGATGTTTGATTTCAGGCCTTTTCACCCCATGCACGCCAACGGCCATCAGTCCGATTGGAGCATAAATGGTGATTCATCTGAAAAGGCTTCCTGCAACCATACAGTAGACGTCCAACTGTGGTACTGGCGTGCAAAATTCCAGCCTTCGTCGCCAATGAACAGCAGTCAGCATGAGTGCGTGAAGCAGGCGCTTGCTGTCGAGGCTCATACGCAGCAATGTCGGCTGGACGGTCGTTGAGGAGACGCTGCTGGTAGCGCCTTGGTTCGTCTGTTGCTGAGCAGTCGCACGACCATTTGCCCGTACACATCTGCGCAGCTGTCGTTCACCTGGCTCGTGGTGCACAACAGTTCCTCTGCGTTTGGTTTCGATGGTGCCATTTTGTCGTACTTTAAACACAGTGGCAGGCGAACAGTTTACAGACCTAGTCGTTGCGGAAACTCTTCCACCCTTGGCCCGAATGCCAGTAATCAATTCCTTTTGGAAAAGACGAATCGCTCAGTTTGTGGATTACGACAACTGCACTGTTCTTTACATACTCTCCTCTGATAGTGCTGCCGCCTGGTATCGCACAATGACGTCGAACATAGGCGGTGGTTACGTTATCGTGGCTGGACCCTGCATACATTCACCCTTTCGGGACGGACCGCATTTGCTCAAAGCCGAGCAATTCGGCAGCGCTGTGCAGGTTCCATATCCCTCAGGTTTCTTTCATCGCTTATAAACTCTCCAGTTTTTGACTTCTCGGTGTAACTTTGTTGTAAATAAAGCTTAAAACACGCTCTTTACTGGAATACTATTTTCATTATTCTATATAGCGCACTTTTTGACTTGCGGTGGTGTTAAAATAGAAAAAAAATTGATTTTTTACTTTTTCAGTTGAGTGGTGATGCACTGAATTAGACATATTAAAATTAGTTGCATCTTATTCTTTATAGTTCTAGCTTTAAAACGACATATAAAATACAATTTTATCTCTTATGGGACGTCCGTGGGGAGAAAAATAAAAAGTCCATTTTGAGGTATGAAAAATTTGTCAGTAAACTACAAACTTTCAAAAAATTTGCTCAAAACAAAATTTACATCTTTGGCATATCGATTTTTCGAAAGGCAACCATATTTTACAAGTCCTTTCGATACTTTGCTACTTTGCTACTTTGTGAGTTGAAGCACTCGGGCACATGAAGAGAAGGGTTGAACGGACAAATTTCGCAAAAAAGGGACCGTTTTCGCCTTCCTGGCTTGGAGCGATCACTGCAAACGACACAGTCACCCTATTTTTCGGTGACTCTTCTTGCGACAGCATGGTACAGGCCGTCCATGCTCAGAGCGTGGCCTCTTCCTCGATGCGTTGGCTGAGCCCTGACGTCGCCCACAAGCTCCTTGACGAGACTCTTCCGAAACTGCAAATGACTCTTTGCTGTCTCTCCTCTTTTCTTTGCTATGATGACATATAGCAAGAAAGAGTTGACGATCCCCACCTGAAATTAGTCAGAACAATTACCCTTTTGTCAGGATGCGCCCCCTTCCGTGTCGATACACGAAGCCGGTCCCTAGATACAGTGCTGGGAGTGTGACGCGTCAATCGGGCCACGTATACGGTCCTCGCGTCCCGAAATGGTTAAGGAATGTACGGATCCTTGGCTGCTGTGCTCATTACCCTGATTTGCCATCCGTTGAGCACGGCCGGGATGCGTTGTATAAAACCCCAAATATAGAGCCCCTAGCCCCTAATGACATCCCTTTTGACAGCAAAAGATATAAATATTAGTTATCCTGACCTTGATGGTAGCTATTGGCAACAAAATGTTAACACTATTGAAAGTTTGACCAACAGAAATGCTAGGGAACCAACAACATCTATTCCACGGGAAGAACTAAATGTAAGACTATCAGATGATCACTCAATCTACGAAGCAGGAATATATGCTTTACGAAGATTAAAACCCAGACGAGATAAAGCGATCGGAGATAACATTTATCCAAGAAAAGAGTTGTAGCCGCATCGAGCTGTAAGTTCGCTGTGACTACAACGAAAAACTTCAATGGAGATGTTAATTCTCTCTCTTGTAGACGTCGCGATAGAAGCACGCTTATTGACCGATACTAGATTGTTTCAGACCGATCTGGAAGTTTTTTAAGTATCGTCTTTTCGTATTAGTCAAAGTTCTGAAGAAAAGTAACACAGCATTTACCGTTTAGCCAGACAACGGAACAGATACTATACGCGAAAACAAATGGTTCAAATGGCTTTGAGAACTATGGGACTTAACATCTGAGGTCATCAGTACCCTACACTTAGAACTACTTAAACCTAACCTAAGGACATCACACACACCCATGCCCGAGGCAGGATTCGAACCTGCGACCGTAGCAGACGCGCGGTTCCGGACTGAAGCGCCTAGAACCGCTTGGCCACTATTATACGCGAGGGGAAAGTAACTCGTCTGATACTTAATTCTGGGACTTAGTCGTCGTGATCTGTGATTGTCACGAACATTGAAAGACACAACAATATACCAAATGCAGACATAAACTCTACAAATCGACTAGAGTAGGAAACATATTCACGCAATCATGATTTCACAGGCACGCCGTGTTATCGGAAGCTGTAGTCAATGTCAGAATTGCTGATGTAAATCATATCTTCAGTTCCATGAATGACAGATCGATGTGCTTTCCAGTGCAGTGGTTAGATAATTCAGAAGTTCAATAAACTCAGTTATAACTATAATACTTCGTATCATCTTGATCATTTAATTGAACTTTATTGTGTAACTGTGAAATAATTATTTTCTTGATAGAAAGCTAAAGGTAATTGAGTGACATTGTTAACAGTGAACAGTAATGGAACATTTTATTACGACGCTTTCTGTACGTTATTTAGAGAATACATTGTCTCTGGATTTACGACGTAGGAGTTATTGAATTAGCACCGTAGCGACGCGTTAACAACGCTATAATACTTCACAAATCAACATCCTCACAAGGCTATAATGTGGCATCGGGTTGAATGGTGGGACTTATAATTCGAGATATTATCTACGTATGATCATTCATTTGTAAACCGTGCATAAAAACTACAGTTATCAATTTCGCTCAAGCTTACAAGCCCGTCGAGAACACGGTTCATTGTTCCAGATAAAGGGAGTTGTTGCGGTACCGAGTGGTGCAGTCGCTGTGTGTAGCAGGAAAGAAGACAGACGTCCTTCGAACACCATTGCTTCAATTATAAGCGAGGGCCGCTTATACATTTCGGCGTGCTGCTCCATCCATACGCGGATATCTGTTAATGGGAGACAGTATCTGAAACTAAACAAAGCGAGGAGTTTGTTTTAACAGTTACAGATCGGAGTTATCACGATCGACGGACGCCGAATTGTGTCAACCAGAGGTGAACAGCCGTCCCCAGCGAGCCGACACACACACTCTCAAGACGTATACTTTCATACCAGATGCCAACTATCACACTGAGTAAACAGACACGGCATGTGTTTCGGGTTTGGGGAGAACTTTCTGAAGATGACACTCTTTTCGTGTTTACGTCCATGCCACAACAAATACGAGACGTGTCTGTAGTGTAAGTACATTTTCGTTCTACCGCCTCCACAGACCTAGTGTCGTTGTTCTGCACATCGCACATCTCTCTGGTTCACTGTCTTATCATCGACGCGATTACAGCAGGGTTGTCTTGTGTTAACATTTCTTACCGATCGTTGAAAATGTTTGTCTCTGAGCCCGCCTCTGTGCAGTGCGTTAATACCATTTTTAACGCAAAGAATAACTAAACGAAACTAAATCCATCCGAACAGGCCTTGGAAGGCCCAACGGAACCGACCGACCGCCGTGTCATCCTCAGACCACAGGCGTCACTGGATGCGGATATGGAGGGGCGTGTGGTCAGCACACCGCTCTCTCAGCCGTATGTCAGTTTACGACACCGGAGCCGCCACTTCTCAATCAAGCAGCTCCTGAGTTTGCCTCACAAGGGCTGAGTGCACCCCGCTTGCCAACAGCGCTCGGCAGACCGGATGGTCACCCATCCAAGCCTTAGCCCAGCCCGACAGCGCTTGAACTTAGATGATCTGACTGGAACCGGTGTTACCACTGCGGCAAGACCGCTGGCAAAGAATGTTAAACCAGCGGAAATTCATCGTCAACTTGTAGAGATTTATGGTGAAAATGTAACGAATTATGGAACGATGAGGATGTAGTAAGACAATTCGATGATAGACGAACCAATGTTTGACAAAGCACGCGATGGATGGCCTTCTGTTGTCACTGATGGTTTAGTTAAGGAAATGAAGGAGAATATTCGTGAAAACAGAGGGTTCACAATAATAATGCTTCGTGATGAGTTTCAAAAAATGTTTTGCACGAGGCTGTCACAAACAGTTTAAATTTTCGCAAATTATGTCCGCATTGGGTTCCGAAAATGGTTACCGATGGCCACAAAATGAAGCGACATACAGTGCTTTGACATTTCTTACCCAATACAGTGATTAGGGAGATGAACTCTTAAACAGAACTGCGACCGGAGGTGAAACTTGAATGCGTCATGTCACTCCAGAATCAAAACTACAGTCTATGGAGTGGAGACATTTACGATCCCCCAAAACAACGTTGTCAGCACAAAAAAATCACGCGCACTCCGTTCATGGACAGACAGATGATTCTGCTAGCTGAATTCCTTCCCAGAGCTGAAACCATCAGCTCGGTACGATACTGTGAAGCTTCGAGGAAATAATTCAAAACAAGAAACGGGGAATGCTCAGTCAGGGCATTGTGTTGCTTCATGACAATGCATGACCCAATTCTGCTGATGTCACTCAAAAACTTATTCAGCAGTTCAAACAACCGCCGTACAGCCCCGATCTCGCATCTTCTGACTACCACTTGTTCTTGAACTTGAAGCGTGATTCTGGAGGAAGACGCTTCGACAGAGACGAGAACGCAAAAAAAAAAAACAGTGTTGAGCAGTGGCTATCTTCATTAGCGGTATCTGTATATTTTTAACTTTGTGCTCTGCCTGACGGCAGGCCTTGTCATGGGGGAAGCCTCGTCAGGGAGGTCCGCCGCATGAGCGTCCAGGGAAGTGATTCCAGTGGTGGTTTCCCGTTGCCTTCCACTGATGATGATCAAATGATAATGCGGACAACACAACAACCAGTCCCTGAGCGGAGAAAATCTTCGACCCAGCCGGGAATCGAACCCGGGCCCCTTGGCGTGACAGACCGACGCGCTGACCACTCAGTTATCGGGGCGGACTCTTTATATGAAGAGTGCATATAAAGATTTGTTTCCCCGTTATCACAAAGGTCTGAACAATTGTGGCAACTAAGTAGAAAATAGTTTAAGAAATGCTCTTTCTTGTAGAAATAAATTTGTTTGAAAAAGAATATATTTTACGAGTTTTTTTCGAAACGGTACTTACTTTCGGGCATGCCTCGTACAAGAGTGTCTTCGTGCCCGTATGAGGTCGCACCTCATACTAATACTGCTGCTCGACATCAGATTCGAGCTGAACGAGAGTTTAGTAGTTTGATACCTGTAATATGATGAACGTGGTAATTGTGGCACATGGCTTAACACTTTCACTTTATTTTGTTAGCAATTTCACAAGGAATGAATGGCTTCCTTTAACCTCTTAAAACATTTTTCAAGTTTTAAAAAGTTCTTTCGACCTCACATGACATTAGGGAACATACCGTGAATGTAGTAGTGTCGTACAAGAATTGCCTTGCAAACATTTCTATGTTTTTTCCCCCTCTACCATCTAAATGTCATCGCGATCACAGTGTAACCAGACAGACAAGGGGTACATCTACATCTACGTCATTTCTGTGCAATTCACAATTAAGTGCCCGGCGGAGGGTTCATAGAGCGACTTTCAAGCTATTCCTCTACCGTTCCACTCTGGAACAGCGTGCGGAAAAAACGAACGCTTAAATCTGTCCGTGCGAGGTCTCATTTATCTTATTTTACTATCACAATCATTTCTTCCTATGTAGGTGGGCGTCAACAGAATATTATCACACTTTAAGGAGGAAGTGGGAGACGACACATTTCATGAGAAGATCCTGCCCTATCTAAAAACGACTTTTTTTTTAATGATTGCCACCATAACTTGCGTATCATGCCCGTGGTACACTCTCCCTTTTTCGCGATAACACAAAATGCGCTGCCCTTCTCTGAAGTTTTTCGATGTCCTCCGTCAATAATACTGATGTGTAGAGACAACATGTAATTCCACCTTTTACGCAACGACACAACCTCAACACAATAGGCTGTAGAATGGTAGGATTGGACCAAAGTAACACATCAGGCAATCACCATCGACAGTTGCACGAACATTTTATTTGGCACCTTTACACAAGAGAACTTGACAAATAAAACCATCACATGCATAAAACTACCACACATCTTTAAAATGTACCATTCAGGTGAAAAAAAAATTTCTTCAATTTTAAACATTAATAAAAACGCGGCACTTATGGCCTATTACACATTTACTGAAATGAGTTAAATTTTATATATTCTAAATTGTAATTAAGCTGAAGAACAATTTACTTAAATTTAACTAATGTACTTTCATTACGACAGTGATTGTTATTCACAAAATAATTCAGAGTTCAGGCAACAATCAGATACCATGGCACACAACAGGTTACTTAAATGGTAGGCAGCACATAATTTAGCATATAAAATACAAAATTTCATGTGAGCAAACAAGTTCGTGAGAGTCAACAACTACGCTCAGAAAACGGACGTCCTCCCTCTCAGCTGTTCCCAATACAGGCTCGACACGGACCCCCAGAGTGGAGCAGCAACCGTCACTAATAGGCACGAGAAAATCCAAGAACTAGTGGGTATCTACAACAGACTGACATCTCCCTTAAATAACTAGAAATGCAGTAACTCATTACAACACATTATCAGTAAAATTAATACGTGAAATTAATTACAATATAGATCTACTGTCATTGAAGGTATTCTGGTACCACCATCAATAGAATCCGTTTCAGGCTATTAAACACACAATAAGCAGTGGCCTCTCAATAACTGGTAAGAATTTAGGAAACTAATGATCTCAAAATTATACACGTGTCTCTCAGACACGCTATTAGTTCAAACAGAAACGTAACAGCAATGTTAATACAGTTCAGAGATAAATGTATTCGCCGGCCGGGGTCGCCGAGCGGTTCTAGGCGCTACAGTCTGGAACCGCGTGACCGCTACGGTCGCAGGTTCGAATCCTGCCTCGGGCATGAATGTGTGTGATGTCCTTAGGTTAGTTAGGTTTAAGTAGTTCTAAGTTCTAGGCGACTGATGACCTCAGAATTTAAGTCCCGTAGCGCTCAGAGCCATAAGTATATCCAGGGAAATATATATTTAGCGACTGGCCATGTTAACTCCGTGATGTGATATAAATACAATAACCAGGCGGTAGTTAAACAAGGGCCAGCAATCTGCTTTCCCACACTGAAGGCTAGACTCACTAGGAGTAGCGACGACCACCCAAGAAAATACAGTCAACCGCACAGAATCCAGTAGTGGATTCCGACCACAATTTACAGGAAAAGCAAGGACCTTACCCTGTTGCTTGTTCGACGAAGCCAGCCGCCGCAGATCCCGATGCCAGGAGACATCAAGCAAGCGGAGAAAACAAAAAAATGGTTCAAATGGTTCTGGCACTATGGGACTTAACGTATGAGGTCAATAGTCCCCTAGACTTAGAACTACTTAAACCTAGCTAACCTAAGGAGATCACATACATCCATGCCCGAGGCAGGATTCGAACCTGCGACCGTAGCGGAGTGATCACCGACGGCTTCCCAGTAACGTCTCTTTCCACGCCGGCGATATTTGCCACTGCGCCGTCAGCCGGGTAACAGGCCCCTTAGACGTGCCGTGCTTGCTGACTGTCACCGGACATTAGCTATCCGCCACAGTTCCCAGAACGCCGTTACTGCTCGGCATCCAAAAGCAAACTCACTCCCTCTTCCTCAGCTTTCCTCTCGTTCCCTATCGGCCCGCTATGTGGCGCCAGCGCGCGCTCTGGGCACACCGCCGGGAAGATGACCCATACTGGCGGCGGGAATATCGCTGATCGAGCCACACGGCTCAAATATGTGATGTGGATCTCACAACGCACAACAGTATTCCAGAAGAGAGCAGACAAGGATGGTGTAAGCAGTCTCTTTGGTAGACCTGTTGAACTTTCAAAGTGTTCTGCCAATAAATGCCATCTTTGGCTTACTTTCCCTACTACGTTATCTATGTGATGGTTCCAGCTGAAGCCATTCATAACTGTAATCCCTAAATATTTAGTTGAAATTACAACCTTTAGATTTGTGTAATTTATTATGTAACAGAATTTAGCTGATTTCTTTTAGTTCTCATCTGGATCACTTCACATTTGTCACTAGAGGCAATTGCCTCTTTTCGCGTCATACAGTATCTTGTCTAATTCATTTTGTAATTGGTTTGATCATCTGGTACAAGACGGTAAGATGGCTGCTCAGATTGTCTCCGAAATCATTTATGTAGGTCAGGAACAGCAGAGGGCCTGTAAGACTTCCTTGGGTAACACCATATGTTACTTCTGTTTTACTCGATGGTTTTCCGTTAATTACTATAAACTGACCTTTCTGATAGGAAATCACGAATCCAGTCGCACAACTGAGACGATACTCCACAGGCACGCAATTTGATTAGAAGTCGCCTGTGAGGAACAGTGTCAAAAGCCTTCTGGAAATCTAAAAATATGGGATCATTTTGAAACCCCCTGTCGACAGCACTCGCTAATTCGTGCGAGTAAAGAGCTAGTTATGTTTGACAATAACGATATTTCCGAATCAGTGCTGGCTGTGTATCAATAGATCGTTACCTTCGAGATAATTCATGCTGTTCAAAGCAGTATGTGTTCTGCCATACTACTGCAAATCGGCGTCAGTGATATGGGTCTGTAATTCAACGAACTAGTGTTATTTCCTTTCTTGAGTATTGGTGTGACCCTTTCCAGTCCTCCATCAAACACGCAGATGTTTAGACAACCTTCTGCAGCTGGATCTGCATCAACATCCTGCCTCTTTATATGTGCGGAAACCAGGCACAGTGCATGACGGAGGTTGCATCGCACCAGTATAATGTTTTCTTTCCTATTCAATTTGAATACTGATTTGGGGCGCCCTAATCTCACCTTATTCTCGTGACCCTCTAGGTGAGATACACGGCGGCTGCGACATAATGATTACGCAGTATTCGTCGAATGGAAGCTCCATAAATTTGCCCTAGAGGATTTCGCGAAAGTTGTCGTATTTCTTAGAAGGATTGTAAACTCGCCGAGCATTTGTGTTACACTTTTGTACGGGCTACGAAGCTAGCAGTGCGTCTCAATTCGTTTCATGTTTGTGTATCACGCCTACCTGATAAGGACTCCAAACACTGGAACAGTACTTCTAAATGGTCCCCCTAGCGCCCTCTAAGCTATTTCCTTTGCAATTGCGTTCCACTTTCTCCTTCCGACGAATCTGTCTTTCATTCGCCTTACCTGTTATAAATTGCTGGAGAACAGCTACATGAAGAATTGTCCTATCTCGAACAAGTTATATGCGAAACATCTTACCAACAAATAACCCTGAGCAGTCAGCCCTCGGTAGCTGAGTGGTCAGCGCGACAGAATGTCATTCCTAACGGCCGGAGTAGGTATTAAAGTTCGGAGTAGGTATTAAAATCCATGGAGAAGAAATAAAAACTTTGAGGATCGCCAATGACATTGTAATCCTGTCAGAGACAGCAAAGGACTTGGAAGAGCCGGTGAATGGAATGGACAGTGTCTTGAAAGGAGGATATCAGATGAACATCAACAAAAGCAAAACGAGGATAATGGAATGTAGTCGAATTAAGTCGGGTGATGCTGAGGGAATTAGATTAGGAAATGAGACACTTAAAGTAGTAAAGGAGTTTTGCTGTTTGGGTAGCAAAATAACTGATGATGGTCGAAGTAGAGAGGATGTAAAATGTAGAATGGCAATCGCAAGGAAAGCGTTTCTGAAGAAGAAAAATTTGTTAACATAGAGTATAGATTTAAATGTCAGTAAGTCGTTTCTGAAAGTATTTGTGTGGAGTGCATCCCTGTATGGAAGTGAAACATGGACGATAAATAGTTTGGACAAGAAGAGAATAGAAACTTTCGAAATATGGTACGACAGAAGAATGCTGAAGATTAGATGGGTAGATCATATAACTAATGAGGAGGTATTGAATAGAATAGGGGAGAGGAGGAGTTTGTGGCACAACTTGACTAGAAGAAGGGATCGGCTGGTAGGACATGTTCTGAGGCATCAAGGGATCACCAATTTAGTACTGGAGGGCAGCGTGGAGGGTAAAAATCGTAGAGGAGACCAAAAGATGGATACACTAAACAGATTCAGAAGGATGTAGGTTGCACTAAGTACTGGGAGATGAAGAAGCTTGCACAGGATGGGGTAGCATGGAGAGCTGCATCAAACCAGTCTCAGGACAGAAGACCACGACAACAACAACTGTGCCGCTGCCGCTCAGGTCTGTACACCGCTTAAGTCTACTTATGATGTACTCAACGAATGTGACGAAAAGAGTGTAAGGTTTTACCGCCTAACTTCACTGATATTTACGCCCTGCAAGTGCGTGAACAGAGCACTTATTTGGCGGAGCGGACACAACAAAAAATCCTGATAATATGTGGGACATGAATCTATGCTTTCGTAAAATACTTCTCTGAACTCTAATTATTTAACAACGCACAACTCACCGCCTTGCTAATTAGAGTTGCGTGAGGCGCTTTTAGCATTTGTTAAAACTGAGGTATAAGTGGAGCAGTCATACTGACAGAAGAATAAAAAGAAACATAATCTCAGGTATTGTATGTCGTCTTATCACATTAAAATATTGCTGCGGGATACCTTTACTGTAGTGGAATTTAATTAAAGGAAACCTTGCACTGAAAGAAAGTATTTCCCTTTTTGATTAACGTAATAATGTTCGTCTTGCCGAGAAGCGGCCAATATCTGAACTTAATAGAATGTTCTTAGTTTTTACTTTCATACAACGTAAAATAGTATATTCACTTTCTTTTCTTTAATAATTATGGCGCGAGTCTTTTAATGCGTCCGTTGATGATAGAACGCAATGAAATTTATAATGAAATTTTTTCTACGCGAGATGTGTGCCAAGTATGGTCGATAGTTCGACCGTTCTTGTCGTTTATCTAGCTTGCTGAAAATCTTACAAATAATATTTTTATTTCTGCATGTAGGTCGCTAGGCGTACGAAGGAAAAAAGTATACAATCAGCGTAAATTACCATATATTATTTAAAATTTACAACTTAAGATGCGTACTGGCCGCCGTAGTGTTTGTTAGCTTCTAGACTAGAACAGAGAGTGAGTAATAACGCTGGTCTTTTTAGTTTCTTTCGTCAGCGAGTAAAGGAATGATCTATTAGCATAGAGATACTGTGCAGTTATCTTATAGAGTCTATTTGTACCATTATTACTTCATTTTATTATAAGTTACCACTATGAGAGCTAATTGCATGCACATTTTTAGAGTTTTTACCATTTTCATTTTACTTTGTTTTGTGTCTGGCTTACCGTCGCACGTTTTAATATTTTGTACAGTAGATCGGTACAGCTGCAGGATCTTCTCACGAAATTTCAGTCACCAACTTCCTCTTCAGACTTTGAAAATACTTTTAGGTTCCTCGAAACACAGGGAGAAATGATTAGCATTAGAAAATAAGAGAAATCAGAGATCTCACGGAAAGATTTAAGTGTTTGTATTTCCTGGGCTCTGTTCGAGAGTGGAATGGCAGAGAAACAGCTTGAAGATGGTGCGATGAATCGTCTGCCATCTGTAGATGTAGAAGCGGAGAGCTCCCAATAGACGTTAAAAAACGTATCTACAGTCCCAACAGAAAATGAAGTGTCTGCAACCAGATGAAAATAATGTAGGATCCTTAGCTAGGTAACACACACCTCCAAAGTTTGTACCACTATCAGTCTAAGACAGGTCCAAAATAGGTTAGGTCCCATGATCACTGACGCACTATGGGCTTTAGAAGAGGTGTAGGCACACCCAAAGTATACTCTGTTTACGATCAATTCGTGAATATGACTAAGAAAGGATTAAGGCAAATATATTGTCTTCGCCGACTTAGAAAAGCATTTCATAGTGTCGACTGTAAAGAGATTTTTGAGATTACGAGAGTGGTATGAAGTATAACGACGAATAGTAGTGCAGAGACTGTATAGAGATGAGGTGGCTGTGATAAGGTGTGGACGACATCAAAAGGAAGCTACAATTAAGCAGGATGTACGACAGGGTTGTTTACTATCTCCTACCTTCTTCTATAGATACATTCAGAAGGAAACAGAAGAATTGGGGAGGAGGAGGAACTGAAATTCGACAGACGTGCTGAGATTTGTTGATTATATGCTGATATACAGAAGTGAAACACAAACGCTCGGAGAAGCAGAGGATGACAAAATAACAGCCTTCGGCACGCTGTGCTACCTCGAAATGTTCAAAATGTCCTGGGTAGGAAAGATATCAAAGAAAGAGGTGCTCCACAGAGTGGAGGAAGAGAAGCCATGTCTCACGAAGCTTATCCAGCACGTGGGTCGGCCATCTCCTCAGACATGGTAGTGCCATTGGAAGTATCACTGAAGGGGCTGTAGAAGGCAAGAACACAAGAGGCAGACACACTAGAATACACCAACCACATCACGGAGGATACCAGCTGCACCATCTACCCCATTCTCAAGAGGAACGCCGACGACAGAAATGCACGGTGAGCAGCTGCTAATCAAACTGATGGTTGAAGATCAAACAACAACATTGAGTGTATGTTATTATCCGATTTCACATCACTTCTTAGTATCCACACATCAGAAAAACGTGCGCGCGCGCGCGCGCGCGCGCGCGTGTGTGTCTGTGTCTGTGTGTGTGTGTGTGTGTGTGTGTGTGTTCCAACCTGATGAACCGCTGCACTGATTTTAACCAAACTTGATAAACATATCCCTTACTGTTAGGAAACAATCACAATGATGGTAGGAACCACATACCCATTGCAGTTCAGGAGATAGTCAGTTCATAAACAATGAGATGCATGAAAAAGTGTCGCATCATGCATGACGTTTAAATGTATGACTTCTATGCTACTATTTGTATTAGCAATAAATTTCGCAGACAGTGTCCTCAGACGCTGTTAAATGCACTTCCCACGCCCGGGTTCCATTCCCGGCGGGGTCAGGGATTTTCTCTGCCTCGTGATGACTGGGTGTTGTGTGCTGTCCTTAGGTTAGTTAGGTTTAAGTAGTTCTAAGTTCTAGGGGACTGATGACCATAGATGTTAAGTCCCATAGCGCTCAGAGCCACCTACAAAGTGCATCACAGTACCACACGTAGTTCAGGAGACGTTACGTCGTAAACACTGAGATGCTTGAAAATCTACTGCATCGTGCATGCCGTTTAAATTTATTACTTATATCCTACTGACTCTATTCGCAACATATTTCGCTGGCAGTATCCACACATTCTGCTGAATGTACGTGTACAAATTTATCATTACACAACACATCGTTCAAGAGATGTGATGTCATAAACACTGATGCGGTGTCATGTATGAAGTTTTAATAAATTTCTTCTCTGCCGCCGAGACACTTCCTACATTCGAGTCAATTTAAGAAAACCCGTGACACCAGGCAGCGAATTTGATAGCTGTCAACTGTGAAGGCAAACGGCTATAGGCGAAACCGACAGCCGTGTATAGAGCTATGATGTAGCCATATAGACATTTACGAAATTGCGTTGTAGACACACGATGGAGTCGCGCCAAGTATACAGAAACTGTCTGGGATCATGTTTCCTAATTTAGATACTGTACTTATACATTTGTACAATATGCTCATCTTTTTCTACCACTGTTCCATAATTTCAGAGGTATTTTCACTAATGCGTGGAAATGAAATTTGTCGACTCTTCAATATAAACACAGTTCTTTTTTGTTTTTGTATTTATATGACGTGATATGCTCCAGATGTTGTCGGATATTTTCACATTCTCCCTGTTTGTTACAGGCCTTGTGTTACATTTATCCTTATTTAAAGACAGCTGCCATTCATTACAACACATGTTTTTCAACATTTCGTGCAATTTATTATGATCGTCCAACGATTAGGCTCTCCTGTACCAGCAGCATGTTACAGAATAGTTGTACCGCGCTGCTAGTCCTGTCTGATAATTCACTTATGTACACAGGGACACTGGAGGTACTGTAACCCTTTCTGAATGGTTACAATACCTACCTACCTAGGGTTTGTTCAGTTGCAACTAGCAGACCCTTAACTCACAACAATGAGCTTAGAATTCCGTTTTGGACACCTGTGTCTACCAGACAGCACAGAAGAGCGCAGCTGACAGCTGAACTGTAGAGTTTCAGAGAAATCCTTGAGGCATTCGCCTGTGTAGCGCTCCTCATAGTGCGACAGTTGGCACTCCTGTCTGGAGCCCAGGGGGCGGAAGCTCGCGCCGCCTTTATAACGGCTGCAGGCTGGCGGGGGAACCCCCGGCCACGCATGCACACCTGGAGGAGCGCCATTGTTTGCGCGGCTGCGCGAGGCAGCCATTGTTCCAGCCACTTGTCGCCGCCGTCACTGCCGCCAGCTCGCTTGCTTTCGCACCTCGCACTGTGTGCCAGAAGCAGCAGCAGAGATGGAGTGGTACAGAACACACACAAGAAGGGTGCAGCCTCGCAGCTCCACTGACAAGGTGCGAGGAAGCATTTGAAAATATGTGGCACACTGGGACTCAATCCTGCATTTTCTGTTTTCACGAGGTGTCTCTTGGACCATTTGTATACATCAGCGGTTATTAAAATATTTCTGAGTTCATTACCTCTGACTGCAATCAGAGATTAGCTACTAAACCCCTCCCTCCACAATTATCAACAGTAGTTCCTAACTAAATTTTGATATGGAAAAATAATTGTATTTGAAAACTTTCATTTTTAAAATGACAGAAGAAAAATGATATTTATTTTTTGTAGGCGTTTATTATACTGCAACCTGAGTCAGTGATGCAGTTGGTACTGCTTATTTCGAACAACTTTTTATTAAATTTTTTATGGGAGTGTGAAGCAATTGTAGGTGGATCGTGATTGCTACCTACAACTCCTTCTCAGGAAAGGAAGCTAGCTACCCACACTGAGGGCAGACACTCGTTACAAAGCCTGACCCCTATCCCACAGCACCACTTGCTTTTCCTGTAGCCCCAATTAAATTCGACAAAATTAAAATTCATGCACCTCAATCACTCTTTGCAAATCACTTGATTGCTGGACTCCTTACCTCTGAACTGGCAGAAATTGGAAGACCTCAGGTTGGCAATGCCTTGTGCATGACAAATGCCACTAATAATAATAATAAATAATAATAATAATAATAATAATAGTAACATTACTGTGTAGGCCTACAGCAGCGTAGTAGCCATTACGTGGTTACTGTTGTGTTGTGCTACAGGTTAGTTAGATTATATGCTGTAAAGTAAATAATGAAACAATTTACTGGTGCTTTTTGCGAACAGTCTACAATTCAGAGAAGTCATTTTCATGAGATATTTAAGCACATGTGATGTATATGTCTCAGTTTTACCGTCATAGATGCACAGTGCAAAGTACATATCTTGTATGTAGTGAGCAGACTATGAGAGGAAGATGTTGTTTATACATTCATTACAAAAGCCGTAACCCCCTCCATATTGTGACTCACGCAGTTGCTAGATTTAAAAATATAATTATTGGTGACTTATACAATCTTGTAAATTACAGATTACAGAAATCAGTCTTCCTATTTTAAATTTTATTGTGCAGATGTAGATTTCGGCTAGAAGCTAGCCATTCTCAATGCACTATTATTTCGCTCAATGTATCGAAGTCCCTGTTGATCGGGCTTCACCCACAGTTAATTGAGTACTCAATGTATTATATACATTATATATTATACAATACTGTATAATACTAAAGGGATACAATTTTACAGTGAAGCGCCAAGTAAACTGTTAGAGTTATGCATATTCAAATACAGAGATATGTAATCAGGCAGAATATGGCGCTGCCGTCAGCAACGCCTGTGTAAGACAACAAGAGTCTGGCGCACTTGTTAGATTGGTTACTGCGGCTACAATTGCAAGTTATCAAGATTTAAGTGAGTTTGAACGTTGTGTTACAGTCGACGCACGAGCGATGGTCACTCTCCGAGTTAGCTATGAGGTGGAGATTTTCCCGCACGACCATTTCACGAGTGTACCATCAATATCAGCAATCCGGTAAAACGTCAAATCTCCGACATCGCTGCGGCCGGAAAAAGACCCTGCAAGAACGGGAACAACGACCGCCGAAGAGAATCGTTCAACGTGGCAGAAGTGCTACCCTTCCGCAAATTGCTGCAGATTTCCATGCCGGGCCATCAAAAAGTGTAGGCGTGTGTGCCATTCAACGAAAAATCATCGATGGGCTTTCGGAGCCCAAGGCTCACTCGTGTTCCTTGATGACTGCACGACACAAAGCATACGCCTCGCGTGGGCCCGTCAACACCGACATTTGACAGTTGATGACTGGAGGAGTCTCGTTTCAAATTGTATCGAGCGTATGGACGTGTACGGGTATGGAGAAGCCTGCATGTCAGCAGGGGACTGTTAAAGCTGGTGGAGGGTCTGTAATGATGTGAGGCGTGTTCAATTGGAGTGATATGGAACCCCTGATACGTCTAGATACAACTCCGACAGGTGACACATACGTAATCACCCTGTCTG
The DNA here is from genome assembly GCF_021461395.2 of Schistocerca americana. Taxonomy (NCBI): domain Eukaryota; kingdom Metazoa; phylum Arthropoda; class Insecta; order Orthoptera; family Acrididae; genus Schistocerca; species Schistocerca americana. The sequence goes on along the minus strand of NC_060127.1, from coordinate 208,496,998 downwards.
ATCACCTGCATCCAGTAATGTCGATTGTGCATGCCGACGGACTTGGGCAGTTCCTGCAGGACACGTCCAGAATTGCTACAGAGTGGCCCCAGGAACACTCTTCTGAATTTAAACACTTCCGCTGGCCACCAAACTCCACAGACATGAACATTATTGAGCATGTCTAGGATATGTTGGAACGTGCTGTTCAGAAATGATCTCTCTCTCTACCCCTCCTCGCACTCTTCCGGATTTATGGAAAGCCCTGCAGGATTCAATGAGTCAGTTCCCTGCAGCTCTACTTCAGATATAAGTCGAGTCCATGCCACGTCGTGTTGCGGCACTTCTGCGTGCTCACGAGGGCCCTATTGGATATATGGATATTAGGCAGGTGTACCATTTTCTTTGGCTCTTCAGCGTAGATCGTCAACTTAAAAAATGTGTCACATCCATAATTATTTCAGCAATAGAATTTTTTTTAAAGTTGATCTTGAGTCGTGCTTACCTTTCTGTCTTGTTCTTGGTCGTCACCTCTGCCACGGTAATCGTCTTCGCAATGAGAAGAAGAGGTACGCCGCTTACTGCTGGCGCCTGGTGAGCCGGCACATCCGCCACACAGTAATGGTCTGTGGGTTGCCGTCCTGCCAGACGCCTGCAGCAGACGCTGCCCGACCTCATTGTGGCATCGCTGTAGTAAGAACGACGTCTTCATCGCTGTATACAACCGGCACTACTTCGCATCCGCGAAGCCACGTGACGCCGTCCACTTCCTCCTAGCCACAGGCCGGACGGGCTTCATTGGACCGCCGTGTCAGCTCTTCGGCTATTCAAAAAAGCAGATAAAAATTCACTTGATGCCTTCCTGAGAGATAATCTCCACTCTTTCAAAAAGAACAATGTAAGTGCAGACCAGGTGTGGTTTCAATTCAAAGAAATAGTATCGACATCAGTGAAGAGATTTGTACTAAATACATTTAACAAACGATGGAGCTGATCCCCCTTAGTATACGAAACGGGTCAGAACACTGTTGCAGAAAGAACGAAAAAAGCATGCGAACTTTAAAGGAGCCTAAAATCTCCAACACTGGCGATCTTTTATAGAAGCTCGAAAGTTAGAGTGGACGTCAATGCGATATGCTTATTATAGTTTCCACAACGAAACTTTATCTCAAGACCTGGCAGAAAATCCAAATCGTATGTGAAGTATGTTAGCGGAAGAAACAATCAACGCCTTCTCTGCACGATAACAATGGAGATACGATCGAAGACAGTGCTGCCATAGCAGAGTTACTAAACACAGCCTTGCCGGCCGAAGTGGCCGTGCGGTTAAAGGCGCTGCAGTCTGGAACCGCAAGACCGCTCCGGTCGCAGGTTCGAATCCTGCCTCGGGCATGGATGTTTGTGATGTCCTTAGGTTAGTTAGGTTTAACTAGTTCTAAGTTCTAGGGGACTAATGACCTCAGCAGTTGAGTCCCATAGTGCTCAGAGCCATTTGAACCATTTGAAACACAGCCTTCCGAAATTCCTTCACCAAACAAGGCGAAGTAAATATTCCAGAATTCGAATCAAGACTGTTTCCAACATGGATAACTTAGAAGCAGATATCCTCGGAGCAGTGAACCAACTTAAATCACTTCTTCTGGTCCAGACGTATACTAATTATATTCCTTTCAGAGTATGCCGATGCAATAGATCCACACTTAACAATCATATACAACCGCTCGCTCGACGAAGATCCCTACCCAAAGACTGAAAAGTTGCACAGGTTACACCAATATCCAAGAAAGGTAGTAGGAATATTCCACTAAATTACAAGCCCATATCATTAACATCGACATGCACCAGGATTTTGGAACATACACTCCTGGAAATGGAAAAAAGAACACATTGACACCGGTGTGTCAGACCCACCATACTTGCTCCGGACACTGCGAGAGGGCTGTACAAGCAATGATCACACGCACGGCACAGCGGACACACCAAGAACCGCGGTGTTGGCCGTCGAATGGCGCTGGCTGCGCAGCATTTGTGCACCGCCGCCGTCAGTGTCAGCCAGTTTGCCGTGGCATACGGAGCTCCATCGCAGTCTTTAACACTGGTAGCATGCCGCGACAGCGTGGACGTGAACCGTATGTGCAGTTGACGGACTTTGAGCGAGGGCGTATAGTGGGCATGCGGGAGGCCGGGTGGACGTACCACCGAATTGCTCAACACGTGGGGCGTGAGGTCTCCACAGTACATCGATGTTGTCGCCAATGGTCGGCGGAAGGTGCACGTGCCCGTCGACCTGGGACCAGACCGCAGCGACGCACGGATGCACGCCAAGACCGTAGGATCCTACGCAGTGCCGTAGGGGACCGCACCGCCACTTCCCAGCAAATTAGGGACACTGTTGCTCCTGGGGTATCGGCGAGGACCATTCGCAACCGTCTCCATGAAGCTGGGCTACGGTCCCGCACACCGTTAGGCCGTCTTCCGCTCACGCCCCAACATCGTGCAGCCCGCCTCCAGTGGTGTCGCGACAGGCGTGAATGGAGGGACGAATGGAGACGTGTCGTCTTCAGCGATGAGAGTCGCTTCTGCCTTGGTGCCAATGATGGTCGTATGCGTGTTTGGCGCCGTGCAGGTGAGCGCCACAATCAGGACTGCATACGACCGAGGCACACAGGGCCAACACCCGGCATCATGGTGTGGGGAGCGATCTCCTACACTGGCCGTACACCACTGGTGATCGTCGAGGGGACACTGAATAGTGCACGGTACATACAAACCGTCATCGAACCCATCGTTCTACCATTCCTAGACCGGCAAGGGAACTTGCTGTTCCAACAGGACAATGCACGTCCGCATGTATCCCGTGCCACCCAACGTGCTCTAGAAGGTGTAAGTCAACTACCCTGGTCAGCAAGATCTCCGGATCTGTCCCCCATTGAGCATGTTTGGGACTGGATGAAGCGTCGTCTCACGCGGTCTGCACGTCCAGCACGAACGCTGGTCCAACTGAGGCGCCAGGTGGAAATGGCATGGCAAGCCGTTCCACAGGACTACATCCAGCATCTCTACGATCGTCTCCATGGGAGAATAGCAGCCTGCATTGCTGCGAAAGGTGGATATACACTGTACTAGTGCCGACATTGTGCATGCTCTGTTCCCTGTGTCTAAGTGCCTGTGGTTCTGTCAGTGTGATCATGTGATGTATCTGACCCCAGGAATGTGTCAATAAAGTTTCCCCTTCCTGGGACAATGAATTCACGGTGTTCTTATTTCAATTTCCAGGAGTGTATATTATGTTCGAACATTATGAATTACCCCTAAGAGAACGATGTATCGACTCACAGTCAACACGGATGTAGGAAACACCTTTCGTGTGAAACACAACTAGCTCTTTACACACATGAAGTATTGAGTGCTATTGACAAGAGATTTTATACTGATTCCGTGTTTCAAGGTATCCTAAAGGCTTTTGACACTGTACCGCACAGGCGGCTTATAGTGAAATCGCTTGTTTACTGAACATCGTCTTAATTACATGACTGGATTCGTAATTTCCTGTTAGAGACGTCACAGTTCATAGTAACTGAGGAAAGGTTATCGAGTAAAACAGGAGTGATTTATGGTCTTCTCCAAGGCAGTGTTATAGGACCTTTCCAGTTCCTTATCTATATAACCGATTCAGGAGACAATCTGAGCAGCCGTCTTAGGTCGTTTTCAGTTGATGCTGTCGTTTATCGTCTAGTAAACCCATCAGAAGATCAAAACAAATTGCAAAACGATTTAAAAAAATATATCTGAATGGTGCAATATTGGCAATTGACCCCAAATCATGACAAATGTGAAGTCATCCACACGTGTGCTGAAAGGAATCCCTTAAACTTCGGTTACACAATATATCAATCTAATCTGAAGGCCGTAAATTCAAGTAAATGCCTAGGAATTACTATTACGAACAACTTAAATTGGAAACAACACTTAGAAAATGTTGTGTGGAAGGCAAACCAACGAATGCGTTTTATTGGGAGTTCAGATCTACTAGACTGCCCACACACCACTTGTCCGTCCTCTTTTGGAGAACTGCTGAGCGGTCTGGGATTAATGGAGTTCAAAGAAGAGCAGCACGTTTTGTATTGTCGCGAAGTAGGGGAGACAGTGTCACGGACATGATACAGGATTTGGGATGGACACCATTAAAACAAAGGCGCTTTTCATTGCAGTGGAATGTTCTCACCAAATTTCAATCATCAGTGTTCTCCCCCGAATGTGAAAATATTTTGTCGACACAAACCTACTATGGGAAAACGATCATTATAATAAAATAAGGAAAATCAGAACTCACAGCGAAAGATACTGTTCATTTTTTTCCCGCGCGGGCTTCGAGAGTGGAATAATAGAGAATTAGTGTAAAGGTGGTTCAATTAATCCTCTGCCAGGCACTTAAGTGAGATTTGCAAAGTATCAATGTAGATGTACAATGCCAAAGAAATTGGTACACTTGCCTAATATCGTGTAGGACCCCCGCGAGCACGCAGAAGTGCCGCAACAAGATGTGTCATAGATTCGAATACCTTCAGTGTAGATGTAGATGTAGATGACGCTGAGCCTGATGTCGAGTCTGATTCCGAGAACTGATGAGTCCACAACGCAGAGCTGCCGGATCGAGACAACGCCAGTTCACCACCCATTGTGACTGCAACCGATTCTGACCTTGCCACCTATGGTGACAGACTGTGCTTTCTCTCGCACCTTCTTATAACTCTATTCAATGAGTGACCATCATTCATATCAGACCACGACGATCTATTGTGTTCTTCCTTGGAGAATCAGCATTCTGTTTTTCAGATTTTCTAGTCGCTTTCTAATAGAAATAAATTGCTGTCGTTCAAAGCTAATAGTTCACCTTCGTCTTTTCTGTTTGCACCGATCCACATTGGGGTACTACACTTTAAAGTATCAAAGTAACCTTTCTACGTACCAAAAGTAAATATTGAGTGGATAACCATCATTTCTCTGGAATGTAATATTTTCTTGTGTCATCTACAAATTTTTGTTCTTGTGGAATGACGTGTCTCAAAACTGATCAAATAATTTATATCAAAATGACAATTTTAGTGTCTTAGCCCCCTCCCCTCTCCACTCACCTTGGAATAATTTCTGCAGACGCCTACTGTCGAATGTTAATTGATAAAGCATTTGGCGATGAATGATGATGAAGATACTAATAGCCCGTTGGGGTCACGTACAATTCCAACTTCCCGAGGAGTCAGGAAAAGAACGGAATGTGACATGGGACACGAATTTCGATGTTAAGTAAATGCTTTAAATGTTATTGCTTTCTACTCATTGAACTGTATGACAACTGAATTGATCTAAGTTCATATTCATTACTACAAATAAGCAACATATTTGAACACGAGCGTCGGGATAATATGACAACCATTGTCACGTTCATGGACGCTGCCGCAGTAGCGAATTATAATTACGTTGTGATTTAATATGCGTGTGCTATATTAACCGTCCGACGCTGATTTGTTCCAGTGAGTTCAAAAAAATTTCCGTTGGTGATGCCGGAACACTATTCCGGCCGAAAATGAGAAAAACCTACCACGCTAGTGCTACTGCCGAAAAGGACCTCCTTCAGTTGAGGCTTCTTCGCCTATAGTAGAAGTTGGTGGGATTATTCCCATGGCGTCAGACAAGCCTTACTTCAGAATTACGACGTGTGTAACGATAAAAGTTAAGTATGGTGTAAATTTAAATTATATTGATGCTAATAATGCAGATATTTCAGTGCGTCAAAATGACGTCGGGAATCACATAAAAATTGCCTGTAATGGTTACATGCAAGATGAATTGATTGATCGGTTTGAAAGTGGTGGAAAAGCCCACAAAAAAAGAAAAAATCACTAAAAAAAATGCGAAAATGAAAATTAAATTAACCGTATTCATAGTGTATATCGAAAGACTCCGTTTGATCAGAGCTTTACAAAACTATATTTCGTTTTAGGCTAGACAAAGTATTATGAAAGTTATTGAAATCTCTTCATTGATGTATTACTTTATCAATTAATAGTAATCAAAATCACGTCTTTAAGCGAGGTATTTGGACGTCCTGCTTCAACTGAAATACGAGGATTGTCCAGAAAGTAAGTTCCGATCGGTCGCGAAATCCGACAAAGCTTCGCATAGACGTGTTGGGCAGTGTCTGTAGTATGCCCGTCGATCGTGTAGCGTCGCTCTTTTCTGTTTTGAGTGAACAGTGAGCTCGTAAAGATGCGTAGGGAATAGCGTCTCCCGCCAAGTATGAGGGCCTGGTTAGAGATTTCGCCTGTGTGATGCAGCCCACATAACATAACATCTTCATGACAATTCCCTGCCGCACACTGCTGGGGCAATGAAGATGCCCCTGCTGCGTTTCCGATGAGAAGTGTTTGATCACCCACAACACAGTCCGTAATTGGCTTCCTCTGAGTCTCATCTCTGCTCACAAGAACCGATGGCTATAAAGACAAAAATTTTTCCACAGACAAAAAGCTGCAGACCAGTGCAGATAACTGGCCGAAAGCACAGGCGGCTGCTTTCTATGACGAGGATATTGGAAAGTTGATATAACACTACGACAAAACTCGAAGTTGGAGCGGCGACTATGTAGAGAAGTGGGTGGAAGGTGTACCTAACTGTTGCAAATAAAACGTTTCTGGTTTTCGCTGTGGTTTCCATTTCGCGACCGATCGCGACGTACTTTCCGGACTATCCTCGTATATTAGTTGTTTTTAAAGGCTTTCCTAAAAACTTGTCAAAATTAAGGTGGACAGTGTTTTCATGTCAGGTTTTGCAGGACTGGCAGCTATCCCTAACCGTGAATAAAAGATGGTTCTGACTTCCAGTACACCTTAGTGAAGCTGGGGATACTCTCTGTGCTATTAGCGCCTCTGCGAGGACGCAAATCAGGTTTGCTTTAAATTTACGCTGTAACGGTTGTTACCTTTGAGACTCGACGTGGTGAGTTGATGTTAGCCAAGGCTGTCTTTAAGGCCGACAATCACATTCAAAATGCAAAGTCGGTCGTATTGTTGAGCTAATTATGGCGCTATAAATATGATAAGGTGTTCTACAATCTAGGATGATTTCTTTTGGCTTGTGTGTGAGGGAGGGGAAGGTACACAGAAAACCACTACCTTCCTTCAAAACAAATTAAAATAGTCTGCACTGTATGAAAGGTCAAAACCGGGAAAGATGTAAGGTAAGTTCATTGTCACCACTGATGTCATTTGTTCAATGAAAAGGGAATTAAAGAACTGTTGTTGTTCGTCAAGGGCAGAAAATTAGCACAGTACGGTTCACTGCCGTGGTAGCTGAAAGTGAATAGCAATTGAGTTGTCTGCTAAATATGATGGAACATATGCTAACTCTAGGTTAAGAGGTGCACATAAAGAAGATAGCGACAGAGGCAAGAGGACTGACTGTTATATTCAGGAAAGAGAAACTTGATAGATACAAGCAAGGCACAGAAACAAGGACAACGCCAAAAGGTTCTTCATAAGAATAAATAGCAGCTAAAGTTCGAGAATGGAAAATCATGCCCAGTTCTGAACGTATTGGACTGAGTCTGCAACCCGTAAAGAACTTCGCGAAACGAACTACAACCAGTGTAAAGCATCAGAAAGTACTTGTCAAACACACCGATATACTTATAATCAGTTCCTTTTCAACTTAAACAGATCACGTCACAAGTCATTTCTCACGGTACAAGTTTTTCCACTATACAGTTCAGACTCGGCTACTGTGAACTGAATACAGCATTCAGATTTTATTTTTATAAATTGATGAACCAAAATATTATGACCAGCTGTTTAGTAGCTTGTTTGTCCGTCTCTGAAACGAAATAAATCACTGATTCTGCGCATCAGGGATGTGACAGTTTGCTGGTAGGTTTGCGGAGATACGTGGCATTAGTTGTCTACGCACAGGTCATGCAATTCGGGTAAACAACGGGCCGCTGATCTGCGTACAAGCCCGATAGGAACCGCAGGATTTACATGGTGCGAATTTGGTCGCCGAGCCATCAACGTGAGTTCATTATAGCGCTCCTCAAACCACGGTAGCACGGGTGTGGCTCCGAGACACGACAACGCAAGATTACATCGCCGTCGGGCAAGTCATACAGCTTGAAGGAATGCAGGTGGTTAGCAGCTGTGAGCGTGCGTGTCTTCGACCAGTGCGACAGGCGGCACGCAAGCGCAGGAGAGTGTCTCCCGCAGCAAAGTACAGCTCGCACCATCCTGCACGTCCCGAGCCGCCGTTCAGCTCGATGAAGGCGTTTGTGTAGACGACCATCGACACAGTGCAGCAAAAGTGTGATTCACCCGAAGAGCTGACGCGTTCCCAGTGATAGACGGTCGAATCCAGATGGTCCCGTGCCCACTGCAATCGCAACTGACGATATCTTTGGGTCAACATGTGAACACGTAGGGGTGGTTTGCAGCGGAACTCCGTGTTCAACGAACGGTGTGCTCCGAAACACTTGTGCGTACCCCAGCATTGTGTTCTTTGGGCAGAGATGCCACAGATCACCATCTATCCTACATTACAGGGCAGACAAGCCTCTCAACCCCAAGTTCTGTGAAGGGTCGTGGACGTCCAACCATTTAGCGCCTAGTGCTAGTTTCACTGTGCTACCTCTTCTCGTAGATGCTCACCACAGTAGCACGTGAACATTCATCTACATCTACATGGATATTCTGCAAATCACATTTAAGTGCCTGGCAGAGGGTTCATCGAACCACCTTCACAATTCTCTATTATTCCAATATCGTATAGCGCGCGGAAAGATGGAAAACCTGTATCTTTCGGTACGAACTCTGATTTCCCTTATTTTATCGTGGTGATCGTTCCTCCCTATGTAGGTCAGTGTCAACAAAATATTTTTGCATTCGGAGGAGAAAGTTGGTGATTGAAATTTGGTGACAAGATTCCGTCGCTACGAAAAACGCCTTTCTTTTAATGATTTCCAGCCCAAATCCTGTATCATTTCTGTGACTCTCTCTCCCATATTTCGCGATAATACAAAATGTGCTGCCCTTCTTTGAACCTTTTCGATGTACTCCGTCAGTCCTATCTGGTAAGAATCCCACACCGCGCAGCAGTATTCTAAAAGAGGATGGACAAGCGTAGTGTGGGCAGTCTCCTTAGTAGATGTGTTACATTTTCTAAGTGTCCTGCCAGTGAAACGCAGTCTCTGGTTAGCCTTACCCACAACATTTTCTGTGTGTTCCTTCCAATTTAAGTTGTTCGTAAGTGTAATACCTAGGTATTTAGTTGAATTTACAGCTTTTATATTAGACTGATTTATCGTGTAATCGAAGTTTAACGTGTTCCTTTTAGCACTAATGTGGATGACCTCACACGTTTCGTTATTTAGGGTCAAGTGCCACTTTTCGCACGATTCAGATATCTTTTCTAAATCGTTTTTCAGTTTGTTTTGATCTTCTGATGACTTTATTAGTTGATAAACGACAGCGTCATCTGCAAACAGCAAAATCGTTTATATAGATAACGAACAGCAAAGGGCCTATAACACTATCTCGGGGAACACCAGAAGCCACTTCTGTTTTACTCGATGACTTTCCGTCAACTACTACGAACTGTGACCTCTCTGACAGGAAATCACAAATGCAGGCACATAACTGAGACGATATTCCATAAGCACACAATTTCACTACGAACCGCTTGTGTGGTACAGTGTCAAAGGACCCGGGAAATCCAGAAATACGTAATCGATCTGAAATCCATTGTCAATAGCACTCAACACTTCATCTGAATAAAGAGCTAGTTGTGTTTCACAGGAACGATGTTTCCTAAACCCAGGTTGACTGTGTGTCAATAGACCGTTTTCTTCGAGGTAATTCACAATGTTCGAACACAATATATGATCCGTAACGCTGCTGCATATCGACTACCTTTCTTGAATATTGGTGTGACCTGTGCAACTTTCCAGTCATTGTGTACGGATCTTTCGTCGAGCTTCGCCATTTTCGAGATAGTAGTTCACAGGCTCTGCGTAATAATATTCTGCCATTTGTCAAAGTCGCTTATCTCTATGGGTTTCCCCATGTGCAGCCCATTTTTCGCTAGGGTGATCCTCCGCCCGTCTCTGCTTCGCTTTCATAGTTTTGTCACCGTGTCACGTGTCCTGAGCGCCACCTGGCGGGATCCAAGGTCGCGGTTGGCAGTGATCGTAATGGTTCAAATGGCTCTGAGCACTATGGGACTCAACTGCTGTGGTCATCAGTCCCCTAAAACTTAGAACTACTTAAACCTAACTAACCTAAGGACATCACACACACATCGATGCCCGAGGCAGGATTCGAACCTGCGACCGTAGCGGTCGCGCGATTCCAGATTGTAGAGCCTAGAACCGCTCGGCTACCGCGGCCGGCTAGTGATCGTAATGTTTTGGCTTGTTATTATATGCTAACACCAGCTGCATCCGGCCACGCTTTGCTGTGGCCCACTGCGCTTCAGCGTAAGAGGAAGCAAAGAGGAAACGACGTTTCTTATACGTATGGGAATTTGGATATACGTCCTAATCTCTTTCTCTCCCATGTCTCTGTCCATTTCTCTTACCCCTTCCTTTGTCTATAACCTCCTCGCCCTCTTTCTGTCCATCTTCTCCTCCCTCCTCTATCTGCACGCCCTCCTGTCTCCTCTCTCTCTCTATCCATTTCCTCCCACCCATATATCCGTCTCCGCCTCCTCACTCTCTCTGACCATCAGCCTTGTTTATCGTTATTGCAAATTCAGATCCTGAAGTAGTATTATAATCACAAACCAAAAAGCCATAAATTCAACTTTCCTGTTTTCTAACAACGTTTTACTAGTGTATAATGTATCAAAAAGTATATAGTCACATGTTTCTCAATGTTTATTACACTAACGTGTAAAAAATTTGAAATAAATAGGAAAGGTACATTTGACATTTTTGGTAACGATGTTTTCCCTATATATATGACATATATATATCTATGTATCATTTCTCTTAAAAATAAACAGACATTAAAGAATTAGGTGCCTAATCTTCTCTATTATATCTGAATAATGTGTTCAAATTTCAAGTAATCGGTCAAGAATTTTGGAGGTACAGGATTTTGAAAAATTCTACATTCACATTTTTATAACGTTTCCCCTTTTATTACATATATCTTACAGATATACCAGATGGTAGGTATATACAGGGTGTTACAAAAAGGTACGGCCAAACTTTCAGGAAAGATTCCTCACACACAAAGAAAGAAAAGATGTTATGTGGACATGTGTCCGGAAACGCTCATTTTATTACTTCTCTCCAAATCACATTAATCATGGAATGGAAACACACAGCAACAGAACGTACCAGCGTGACTTCAAACCCTTTGTTGCAGGAAATGTTCAAAATGTCATCCGTTAGCGAGGATACATGCATCCACCCTCCGTCTCATGGAATCCCTGATGTGCTGATGCAACCCTGGAGAATGGCGTATTGTATCACAACCGTCCACAATACGAGCACGAAGAGTCTCTACATTTGGTACCGGGGTTGCGTAGACGAGAGCTTTCAAATGCCCCCATAAATGAAAGGCAAGAGGGTTGAGGTCAGGAGAGCGTGGAGGCCATGGAATTGGTCCATTGTTCACCGAATCTGTTGTTGAGAAGCGTACGAACACTTCGACTGAAATGTGCAGGAGCTCCATCGTGCATGAACCACGTGTTGTGTCGTACTTGTAAAGGCACATGTTATAGCAGCACAGGTAGAGTATCCCATATGAAATCATGATAACGTGCTGCATTGAGCGTAGGTGGAAGAACATACTGACGAAACTAAAATGACCTCTAATATGTAAATTAAGCGTTACCGGACACATGTCCACATAGCATCTTTTCTTTATTTGTGTGTGAGGAATGTTTCCTGAAAGTTTGGCCGTACCTTTTTGTGACACCCTGTATAAACACTTATGTATATGAGAGCAATCTTGTGTCACAATTTCAAAGCAACCCTTCAAGAACTTTCAAAGATTTGAGATTTTGAAGAAAAGAACATCCACGTTTGTACTTATACACGAAGTATAGATGCACCTAACCGAACGTTTTTGGCCAACTGTTTTGAAAATTTCGACACATCGTTCCATTGGTATATGCCCGTATTTTTGTTTAAATATCTTCTTTAAATATATGTAAAATTAACTATACGGAAGTATTACAAAAACTTTCAATATGTTATAGATCGTATATTAAAGAAGTTGGTGCCCAAATACACGCCTGTAGTAGAATTCAAAGTTGTGTCAAAATTTGAAAGCAGTTGGTTAAGAACTTTCGGAGATACACAATTGTGAACAAACGACCGTTGTCATTTTTATATATACAGATTAGGAGGAGCTGGGTTATTAGTTTAGTTACATTTTGTATTTTATTACATTTTGTATTAAAAATGACTTTTCCGTTTAGTGACTGAGAACTATGAAACTGACAAAATTAAAAATAACAGTTTTTTCATTTGATATCATGCGGTTCTTCTATCACTACATACTACCAGCCGTTCTGAAGGAACTATGACGAAATACGTGATGACAGTGTAATACCCCTCCTTGCACCACGTCAAAGATCTTTGTCAAGGAAATAAGATGAATATCGAATTTCTTTGTCTAAGAAGATAGTGTAATACCGGCCTTAGACCACTTTTAAAGACGTACAGATTATTAAATTCAGGCGCCGTGATGTGGAATAGGGACCTGTTCGAGTTGCCTGCGCTGCGTCTTTGCTGCTCGTAACGCGGTTACACGAGCGTCTCTGGTTCCACCAGGAACGGCAGCTTCACGCCCCCTCCCAAAATGTTCTCACTCTCTACAACAATACGCATAAAACCCATATGACATCATTGTGCGCTACGTTATCATATCTGCACCTGTTAGCTAAACACTTGGCTGTAATTCCATCCGTAATGAGGCGACGCTTGTCACGTAACGTAATGTGCAACATTATTTTGGCTGTTTAAACCCCGTGGTTCAAATGGCTCTGAGCACTATGGGACTCAACTGCTGAGGTCATTAGTCCCCTAGAACTTAGAACTAGTTAAACCTAACTAACCTAAGGACATCACAAACATCCATGCCCGAGGCAGGATTCGAACCTGCGACCGTAGCGGTCTGGCGGTTCCAGACTGAAGCGCTTGTAACCGCACGGCCACTTCGGCCGGCTTAAACCCCGTGGAAATCCATGAGCATGAAGTATGCGAGATGAATGTTGAAACCCATCTTTAGCATCTGAAGCTACTTACGTCGAGTGAGTGTTGTGGCGGTAGAGAGAGAGAGAGAGAGGGGGGGGGAGAGGAGAGGGAGCGCTGACTAGGCTGATTCGCAGGAGCGTGACGTAAACAGGGGACGACACTCAGGGGGAATTTGTTGCGTTTTGTTTTGGTCGTACTGCAGGGGAATCGCCTTACACGAAAAGTGCCTCAGTTCCGCGTGGCTGGCCAACTGGCTCGGTAGCGATAGAGGGGACTTAACGCTGTTTTGTCTCAGCAGAGACATTCCTCTCAGCTATCGTCACAGCTACATCTCCACTCCATCTACACCTACATACTCCTGTTCTGACCTACATCTGCATCTACATACATACTCCGCAATCCATCATACGGTGCGTGGCGGAGGGTACCTCGTACCACAACTGGCATCTTCTCTCACTGTTCCACTCCCAAACAGAACGAGGGAAAAATGACTGCCTATTTCTCGCTTCCCACGCCCGGGTTCCCGGGTTCGATTGCCGGCGGGGTCAGGGATTTTCTCTGCCTCGTGATGGCTGGGTGTTGTGTGATGTCCTTAGGTTAGTTAGGTTTAAGTAGTTCTAAGTTGTAGGGGACTGATGACCATAGATGTTAAGTCCCATAGTGCTCAGAGCCATTTGAACCATTTGACTGCCTATATGCCTCTGTACAAGCCCTAATCTCTCTTATCTTTGTGGCCTTTCCGCGAAATGTAAGTTGGCGGCAGTAAAATTGTACTGCAGTCAGCCTCAAATGCTGGTTCTCTAAATTTTCTCAGTAGTGATTCACGAAAAGAACGCCTCCTTTCCTTTACAGTCTCCCACCCGAGTTCCTCAAGCATTTCCGTGACACTCGCGTGATGATCAAACCTACCAGTAACAAATCTAGCAGCCCACCTCTGAATTGCTTCTATGTCCTCCCTCAATCCGACCTGATAGGGTTCCTACAGTCACTCAACGACGACACCTTCCCGTACACCACAGCATCAGCAAACAGCCGCACATTGCTATCCACCCTATACAAAAGATAATTTATGTAGATAGAAAACAACAGCGGACCTACCACACTTCCCTGGGGGCACTACAGATGATACCCTCACCTCCGATGAACACTCACCATCGAGGACAACGTACTGGGTTCTATTACTTAAGAAGTCTTCGAGCCACTCACGTATTTGGGAACCAATCCCATGTGCTCGTACCTTAGTTAGGAGCCTGCAGTGGGGCACCGAGTCAAACGCTTTCCGGAAGTCAAGGAATATGGCGTCCGTCTGATACCCTTCATCCCTTCATCCCTTCATCCCTCCATCCACCAGACGAAACTACACTCGTCCGGCCACAGCTGTGGATTCTTTGAGTGCACTGGGAGATGGTTCATTTTTAACTACAACAAATGAAGTATTAGTACACTTTATTACACAAAATAGCAAACACCGTCCGAGCACGCCTTAAAGACCCAACGCAACCGACCGGCCGCCGTGTCATCCTCGGGCCATAGGCGTCACCGGATGCAGACACGGAGGGGCTTGTGTTCGGCACACTACTCTCCTGGTCATTGTCAGTTTTTGTGACCACTATCTTACTTCTCAATCAAGTAATTCCTCAATTAGCACCTCACAACGGTTGAGTGCACCCCGCTCGACAACAGCACTCGGCAGACCCGGATGGTGACCCATTTGAGCCAGCCCGAAAGCACTTCAGTGATCCGACAGGAACTGGTGTTACCACTGTGTGAATAAATAAAAAGATTTACCTAGTTTGAGACAGTCCTATGCCACAGGAGAGGGTACAATATTTTCAACTGTTATTGACTATGAAACCATCACTTCATGCTTAGACCCGCATACTGTTCTCCCGAAGTACAATGTTCAGCTTTAATCAAAGTACATGTTCATCTGAAACATTACAATTTCTGTCCTACTAGACGAAGCAGAGGTCACAAACTGAGACTGAGCTCTTGCGTGCTCCCCACTGTGTTGACCTCAGCAGGAGGGCGCTGCTGTGCTGAGAGGTGAGCTGTGTCGTCTGGAATGTCTCCCGTTGGTTCTTTCGGACTGCAGCGAGTCCTTGCTGGTGACTCGGGCATCGATTCGCATTGCCGACTATCGTGTGACACTGCAATCTCTTGATGGTACCACAGCTCTACAAGCCACTACACAGCGCCTTGCACAGAGTACCATGCACCACTACAACTCATTCCTTTCCAGTTCCGCTTTTAAATGGAGTGCTTCCACACGAGCCCTAACTTCTCGCCGGCCGGAGTGGCCGAGCGGTTCCAGGCGCTACAGTCTGGAACCGCGTGACCGCTATGGTCGCAGGTTCGAATCCTGCCTCGGGCATGGATGTGTGTGATGTCCTTAGGTTAGGTAGGTTTAACTAGTTCTAAGTTCTAGGGGACTGATGACCTCATCAGTTAAGTCCCATAGTGCTCAGAGCCATTTGAACCTAACTGCTCTTGCCTTCTCCTCGCGGTCCTTAGGCGGAATGTACTTTGGCTGCAGTCATCAGCAAATGTCAGTTCTCTGAATTTTCTCAATACTCTTCCGCGAAAAGAACGTCATTTTTACACCACGGATTCCTAGATGAGTCCACGAATTATCTCTGCAACACTCCCCGCCGGTAATAACTCTAACTGCACGCCTCGCAACTACTTCGATGTCTGTCTTTAATCCGTTCTGGCGGAGATCCCAAACACTCGAGCAGTACTCAATAATAAGTCGCACTGGAGTAGTATACGGGGTCTCTTTTCATAAATGGGATCGAGCGCGGCAGTGCAGTGGTAAGCACACTGGATTCGCATTCGGGAGGACGACGGTTCAAACCCCTGTCCGGCCATCCTGATTTAGGTTTTCCCTGATATCCCTAAATCGCTTATGGCAAATGCTGGGATGATTCCTTAAAGACCACGGTTGATTTTCTTTTCCATTCCTCTCTTACGTGACCCTATCCGTCTCTAATGACCTCGTTGTCGACGGGACGTTAAACACTAATCTCTTCCTCCTCCTCCTTTTTAAGTAAACCAGGGTCGCCAATGTCGCCTTCCTTAATACCGACGTTATGTACTCTTTTCTGCACTGTCAGCTTTCTTTCATGGTGAGGTAACCCGTACTAATGCACGCGTCAGGAGTTTTACGAAAATGTAGGTTCCAGGATAAGTAGGAGGGATGGTCTAAAAGTTATTACACTATTCGACATTAAAATTGTTACACGAAGAAGAAATGCAGATCATAAGCGGGTATTCATTGGACAAATATATTATACTAGAACTGACATGTGATTACATTTTCACGCAATCTGGGTTCATAGACCCTGAGAAATCAGTACCCAGAACAACCATTGGGCATTGAGTCAGAGCTTGGATGGCGTGTACAGGTACAGCTGCGCATGCAGCTTCAACACGATACCACAGTTCATCCAGAGTAGTCACTGGCGTATTGTGACGAGCCAGTTGCTCTGCCTCCATTGACCAGACGTTTTCAGTTGGTGAGAGATCTGGAGAATGTGCTGGCCAGGGCAGCAATCGAACATTCTCTGCATCCAGAAAGGACCGTACAGGATCTGCAACATGCGGTCGTGCATTATCCTGCTGAATTGTAGGGTTTCGAAGGGATCGAATGAAGGGTAGAGCCACGGGTCGTAACACATCTGAAATGTAACGTCCACTGTTCAAAGTGCCGTCAATGCGAAGAAGAGGTGACCGAGACGTGTAACCAATGGCACCCCATACCATCACGCCGGGTCATACGCCAGTATGGCGATGACGAATACACGCTTCCAATGTGCGTTCACAGCGATGTCGCCAAACACGGATACGACCATCATGATCCTGTAAACGGAACATGGATTCATCCGACAAAATGACGTTTTGCCATTCGTGCACCCAGGTTCGTCGTTGAGTACACCATCGGAGGCGCTCGTCGAACTGTTCGTGCAGAAGGTTGCTGTCTTGCAAACGTCCCCATCTGTTGACTCAGGGATCGAGATGTGGCTACATGATCCTTTACAGCCATGCGGATAAGTTGCGTGTCGTCTAGATTGCTAGTGATACGAGGCCGTTGGGATCCAGCACGGCGTTCCTTATTACCCTCCTGAACCCACCGATTCCACATTCTGCTAACAGTCATAGGATCTCGACCAACGCGAGTAGCAATGTCGCGATACGGTAAACCGAAATAGTGATAGGCTACAATCCGACCTTTATCAAAGTCTGAAACGTGATGGTACGCTTTTCTCCTCCTCACACGAGGCATCACAACAACGTTTCACCAGGCAACGCCGGTCAACTGGTGTTTGTGAATGAGAAATCGGTTGGAAACTTTCCTCATGTTTGCACGTTGTAGGTGTCGCCACCGGCGCCAACCTTCTGCAAATGCTCTGAAAAGCTAATCATTTGCATATCACAGTATCTTCTTCCTGTCGGTTAAATTTCGCGTCTGTAGCACGTCATCTTCGTGGTGTAGCAATTTTAATGGCTTCAAATGGTTCAAATGGCTCTGAGCACTATGGGACTTGACTTCTGAGGTCATCAGTCCCCTAGAACTTAGAACTACTTAAACCTAACTAAACTAAGGACATCACACACATCCATGCCCGAGGCAGGATTCGAACCTGCGACCGTAGCGGTCGCGCGGTTCCAGACTGTAGCGCCTAGAACCGTTCGGCCACTCCGGCCAGCTAGCAATTTTAATGACCAGTAGTGTATTACCTCGAAAAAATCAAGCCGTTATCACGAAAACTGGTGATGGAGTTAGTCACTTTACTTATTCACCCTGCAGTGCAACAAGTTATTGCAGCGATGGACGACTTGACGAAGGCCTCTGCCGCAGATAGCTGCTCAGGAAGATCTCCTCATCGTCTAGCTAGTTTTGCCTGCGACGCTATGCATTCGTCATCCGGGGACACCGGACGAAGTCGCTGGACACCACTGACAGTGATGTGTCTGTTTGTTGTGTAGGTATCGTGTTCTGGACTTGCGTTGCGACATGACCTTGCTATGAAAATATCGTTACTTATTGTGCCTAAATACTGCAAGGGCGGTAGCCAAACTACTGTGAAACAAGTCACAGAACCCCTATAGTGTGGTGTCACCGTCAGACACCACACTTGCTAGGTGGTAGCTTAAATCGGCCGCGGTCCATTAGTACATGTCGGACCCGCGTGTCGCCACTGTCAGTGATCGCAGACCGAGCGCCACCACACGGCAGGTCTCGAGAGACGTACTAGCACTCGCCCCAGTTGTACGGACGACGTAGCTAGCGATGCACACTGACGAAGCCTCGCTCATTTGCAGAGCAGATAGTTAGAATAGCCTTCAGCTAAGTCAGTGGCTACGACCTAGCAAGGCGCCATTAGCAGTATATTGTCTGAAACTATAGAGTCTCACTTGTATCGTATGAAGCATGTCTCATCAAGAACGATGTATACAAAGGATGGATTAAAGTTAAGTATTCCAGAAGCTACGTACTTTTCTTTATAGCATTCATTACGTATCCTGTTTCAGACCTCACTCCATCCTGCGTGAGTTAGCGCGTGCATCTTGGCCGCCTCTTTCAATTAGTGTGCGTAGTGTTGGCAAGTCTGCCGACACTACATATAGTTCTCGGAAAAGTTGACGCAACCCTCCCTAGACAATAAACAAATGTATAATCGTACAACACGAGCAAGAGCAATGTTCGTTATCTTCTCTGAATGTTGTTTATGTAGTCTTCAGTCCAAAGACTGGTTTGATGCAGCTCTGTGCGCTGCTCTTTCCTGTGCAAGGCTCTTCAACTACGAATAAGTACTGCAGCCTACAGCCTCCTGAATCTGCTTACTGTATTCATCTCTTGATCTCCATGACTTTTACCGCCCACGCTTCCCTGCAGTACTAAATTGGTGATCCCTTGATGTCTCAGAATGTGTTCTATCAACCGATCCCTTCATTTAGTGAAGTTGTGCCTCAAATTTCTTTTCTCCACAATTCTATTCAGTATCTCCTCATTACTTGCGTGATCGACCCACATAATATACAGCATTCGTCTATGGCGCTACATTTCAGAAGCCGGTATTCACTTGTTTTCTAAACTGTTTGTCATCCATGTTTCACTTACAGACATTGCTACACTCCATACAAATATTTTCAGAGAACACTTCCTAACACTTATCTCTACACTGAAGTGCCAAAGAAGCTTGCATAGGAAAAAAAAATGGCTCTGAGCACCATGGGACTTAACATGTGAGGTCATCAGTCCCCTAGAACTTAGAACTACTTAAACCTAACTAACCTAAGGACATCACACACATCCACACCCGAGGCAGGATTCGAATCATAACCGTAGCGGTCACGCGGTTCCAGACTGAAGCGCCTAGAACTGTTCGGTCACAGCGGCCGGCTCGCATACGCATGCGTATTCAAATACACACATATGTAAACAGGCAGAATACGGCGCTGCGGTCGGCATCGCCGATATAAGACAACAAGCGTCTGGTGCAGTTGTTAGATCGGTTATTGCTTCTACAATTGCAGGTTATCAAGATTTAAGTGAGTTTGAACGTGGCGTTACACACGCACGCACGAGCGATGGGACACAGCGTCTCCGAGGTAGCGATGAAGTGGGGATTTTCCTGTACGATCATTTCACGAGTGTACCGTGAATATCAGGAATCCGAAATAACCTAAAATCTCCGACATTGCTGCGGCCGGAAAAACATGGTGTTAGAACTGGACCAACGACGACTGAAAGGAAACGTTCAACGTAACAGAAGTGTAAACCTTCCGCGAATTGCTGCAGATTTCAGTGCTGGGCCATCAACCAATGTCAGCGTGCGAAACATTCAACGAAACATCATCGATATGGACTTTCAGAGCCGAAGGCTCACTCGTGTACCTTGATAACTGCACGAGGTCCCTGTCCGTGAACACAGACATTGGACTGTTGATGACTGGAAACATGTTGCCTGGTCAAACGAGTCTGGTTTCAAATTGTATCGAGTGGATAGACGTGTACTGGTATGAAGACAATCTAATGAATCCGTGAACGCTTCGTGTCAGCAGGGAAATGTTCGAGATGGTCGAGGCTCTGTAATGGTGTGGGGCGTGTGCAATTGGAGTGATGTGGTTCCCCTGATAAGTCTAGATACGACTCTGACAGGTGACACGTACGTAAGCATCCTGTCTGATCATCTGCATCCATTCATGTCCATTGTGCATTTAGACGGACTTGGGCAATTCCAGGAGGACAATGCAACATCCCACACGTCCAGAATTCCTACAGAGTGGCTCCAGGAACACTGTTCTGAGTTTAAACAGTTCCGCCGGCCACCAAACGCCCCAGACATGAACATTATTGAGCATATCTGGGATGCTTTGCAACGAGTTGTTCGGAGGAAATCTCCACATTCTCGTACTCTTACGAATTTATGAACAGCCCTGCAGGATTCGTGGTGTCGTTCCAGCGCTACTCCAGACATCAGTCGAGTCCGTGTCACGTCGTGTTGTGGCACTTCTGCGTGCTCGCGGGGGCCCTACACAATAACCAGTTTCTGTGGCTCCTCAGTGTATATCGGATGTTAACAGACGTATCTTCTTCAGAAACGCTTTTCGTGCCATTTACAGTCTACGTTTTATATCCTCTCTACTTTGATGGTCATCAGTTATTTTGCTGCCCAAATACCAAAAGTTATACTATTTTTGGTGTCTCGCTTCCTATTCAGATTCCGTTAGCATAGCCTGATGTATTTCTACCGCATTCCATTATCCTTGTTTGCTTTTATTTGTATCCATTTATGTCCTGTTACCAAGATCCTATCAATTCCGTTCAGCTGATGCCCCAAAAACTTCACTGTCTCTGACAGAATTTAAATGTAATCGGCAAGCCTCAAGGTTTTTGTCATGCATACGTAAGCTTCCGCGGCAAGTGTCATGATCATTAACGTTCTTCTAGGTGTTGTACCGCGTCATTGTATAAAATACTTGAATTATAAAGTGAAAAACCAAGCCACACGGAAGTAGCCGAGCGGTCTAAGATGCTGCAGTCATGGACTGTGGGGGTGGTCCCGTCGGAGGTCCGAGTCCTCCCTCGGGCATGGGTGTGTGTGTTTGTCTTTAGGATACTTTAGGTTAAGTAGTGTGTAAGCTTAGGGACTGATGGCCGTAGCAGTGTAGTCCCATAAGATTTCACATAAATTTGAACCAGAATTTGTGAAAGAGTGTTCCTGTCAACCTGTCAACATTGTCAAAATCTTTCTCGACGCTACGAATGTTATGTGTGTAGATTTGTCTTTGCTTAAACTATCTTGTAAGAGAAGCCGTAGAGCTAGCATAGACTCATGTGTTCCTACATTTCTCAGAAATCGAAACTGATCTTCCCCCAGGTCGGCTTCTACCAGTTTTTACATTCTTCTGTAAGAAATTCGTGTTAGTATTTTGTAATCATGACTTATTAAGTGATATTTCGGTAGTATTCGGACCTGTCGGGACTTGATTTCTGTGGAATTGAAATTATTAGATTCTTCTTGAAGTCTGAGGGTATCTGCTGTCTCTTACATCTGGAACACCTGCTGGAATAGTAAGTAGTAATTGAGTTTGGCCACTGTGCACAACACCAACACCATCACGATGAGAACAATAAACTTGGATGTACAACAGGTTGTATTTGTTTTTAATTGGTCGCCCAACCATGATAAAGTTGCGGAATAATTAAAGGATCTTGAAATTTAAAACACGTCTTAGTATAACAGATTTTTATTTTATCTAAATGTTGGACACAACTCGCAATAAACTGACAGAGAGGAGAGTTCTCTAGTATTTGTCTGTCGAAGAAATACAACTGTTGGGACTAACGGAGTAATACTGAGAGAGCACTGGTTTGCTGTATGTATGCTGCTGTGGCACATCTTGAATCAAACAGTGTTGATGAAGTGTGGATGGTGACGATGGAAGAAATTCCCAGTGGAGAATTGGTCATGAAATTTGTAGACTATGCGGGTGGGATGTTCTGGTATACCAACTGAATGTAAAATGTTTTCACCTAGCGACACAGGCCCAAGAATCCTGTCGAACTTCTCAATAAATAAAAAATGTCCGTATCTGTATTTTCTGAAAAATACTATATTTGAAATTAAATTCCTTTCAGATTCTGAATGAATTTGCAGCTGAGTTATCCCTCTTTTAACCGTGGTCTGCGTGGTTCGTATAAAAAGTAATGAGACTGATTTTTTTCTGACGCGACTGTACTTCGCAGCGCGCGCTCGGTGGTGGGCGGTGTCTGGCCGAAAACGCGCGGCGTCTCAGGGCTCTTGTCTCGGCAGCATCGTGCGTTGAGTAGACGCGTCGCAAAGTCGTCGGTCATGGCGCAGCACGCTGTAAACGATCGAGCAACGTTTCGCCATCAAATTTTGTGTGAAGCTAGAAAAATCGGCTACAGAAACATTGGATATGTGTCGGCAAGCATACGGCGATGATTTCCTGTCAAAAGCCCAGTTCTTCAGGTGGGTGAAATCCTTAAAGAGGACCGGGACAGCGTTGAGGGCGAGGCCCGCTCCGGACGCCCGTCAACCGGCAAAACTGACGAAAACATCGAACGTGTGCGAGTTTTATTAAACACCGACCGTCAGATGAGTGTCAGGATGACAGCAGACGACCTCGGACTTGATAAAATGACACTGCACATCATGATCATCACCAATGAATAATGAAGGGTATCAGACGGATGCCATATTCCTTGACTTCCGGACAGCGTTTGACTCGGTGCCCCACTGAAGACTCCTAACTAAGGTACGAGCATATGGGATTGCTTCACAAATATGTGAGTGGCTCGAAGACTTCTTAAGTAATAGAACCCAGTACGTTGTCCTCGATGGTGAGTGTTCATCGGAGGCGAGGGTATCATCTGGAGTGCCCCAGAGAAGTGTGGTAGGTCCGCTGTTGTTTTCTATCTACATGAATGATCTTTTGGATGGGGTGGATAGCAATGTGCGGCTGTTTGCTGATGATGCTGCGGTGTACGGGAAAGTGTCGTCGTTGAGTGACTGTAGGAGGATACAAGATGACTTGGACAGGATTTGTGATTGGTGTAAAGAATGGCAGCTAACTCTAAATATAGGTAAATGTAAATTAATTCAGATGAATAGGAAAAAGAACCCTGAATGTTTGAATTCTCCATTAGTAGTCTAACGCTTGGCACAGTCACGTCGATTAAATATTTGGGCGTAACTTTGCAGAGCGATATGAAGTGGGACAAGCATGTAATGGCAGTTGTGGGGAAGGCGGATAGTCGGTTCATTGGTAGAATTTTGGGAAGATGTGGTTCATCTGTAAAGGAGACCGCTTATAAAACACTAATACGACCAATTCTTGAGTACTGCTCGAGCGTTTG
Organism: Schistocerca americana; assembly: GCF_021461395.2. NCBI lineage: Eukaryota > Metazoa > Arthropoda > Insecta > Orthoptera > Acrididae > Schistocerca > Schistocerca americana. The sequence goes on along the minus strand of NC_060127.1, from coordinate 208,473,377 downwards.
GGAGTGGTATTGAGGGAGGACATAGAAGCAATTCAAAGGCGGGCTGCTAGACTTGTTACTGGTAGGTTTGATCATCACGCGAGTGTTACGGAAATGCTTCAGGAACTCGGGTGGGAGTCTCTGGAGGAAAAGGGACGTTCTTTTCGTGAATCGCTGATGAGGAAATTTAGAGAACCAGCATTTGAGGCTGACTGCAGTACAGTTTTGCTGCCGCCAGCTTATATTTCACGGAAAGACCACGAAGATAATTTTTAGATAACGTTATCTGCGGAGCCGAAACCTGGGTGTTACAGTACGACCCGGAGACAAAGTGCACGAGTACCGAAAGCACTATGCAGCATCCCCACGTCCAAAAAAAGCTCGCATGAGCAAATCGAAGGTGAAAGCCATGCTGATTGTGTTTTTCGACGTCAGGGACGTGGTTCGTCGTGAGTTTGTGCCCCGAGACAAAACTGTCAACGGTGCTTTTTGACGCGAAGTGCTCAAGAGACTCAAAACCAGGGTCCATCACGTGAGGCCAGCCACCGCCGATGATTGGAAGCTGCATCATGACAACACACACACTCACACCTGCTTCACAATGGACAGCTACAGTTCGAACAATTCCCCAACTCCCCTATAGTCCCAATGTGGCCCAACCAGACTATTTTTGTTGCCCACACTAAAACGTTCCCTGAAAGGACTGTGTCGTGGAAACTGGAGGAGGTACAAGCCGCGATGATGAGGGCTCTGAAGGCCATCCCGGACTCACCGTTCACAGCAGCGTTTGAAGCGAGGAAATCTCGCATGCAGCGTGTTGTTGACTCTCAAGGGTAATACATTGAAGAGTACTAAGTGGTCCATGAACCATGGACCTTGCCGTTGGTGGGGAGGCTTGCGTGCCTCAGCGGTACAGATGGCCATACCGTAGGTGCAACCACAATGGAGGGGTATCTGTTGAGAGGCCAGACAAACATGTGGTTCCTGAAGAGGGGCAGCAGCCTTTTCAGTAGTTGCAGGGGCAACAGTCTAGATGATTGACTGATCTGGCCTTGTAACATTAACCAAAACGGCCTTGCTGTGCTGGTACTGCGAACAGCTGAAAGCAAGGGGAAACTGCAGCCGTAATTTTTCCCCAGGGCATCCAGCTTAATTGTATGATTAAATTATGATGGCGTCCCCTTGGGTAAAATATTCCGGAGGTAAAATAGTCCCCCATTCGGATCTCCGGGTGGGGACTACTCAAGAGGATGTCGTTATCAGGAGAAAGAAAACTGGCGTTCTACGGATCGGAGCGTGGAATGTCAGATCCCTTAATCGGGCAGGTAGGTTAGAAAATTTAAAAAGGGAAATGGATAGGTTAAAGTTAGATATAGTGGGAATTAGTGAAGTTCGGTGGCAGGAGGATCAAGAATTTTGGTCGGGTGAATACAGGTTTATAAATACAAAATCAAATAGGGGTAAAGCAGGAGTAGGTTTAATAATGAATAAAAAAATAGGAGTGCGGATAAGCTACTACCAACAGCATAGTGAACGCATTATTGTGGCCAAGATAGACACGAAGCCCATGCCTACTACAGTAGTACAAGTTTATATGACAACTAGCTCTGCAGACGATGAACAAATTGATGAAATTATTCAGGTAGTGAAGGGAGGCGAAAATTTAATAGTCATGGGTGATTGGAATTCGAGAGTAGGAAAAGGGAGAGAAGGAAACATAGTGGGTGAATGTGGATTGGGGGAGAGAAATGAAAGAGGAAGCCGCCTGGTGGAATTTTGCACAGAGCATAACTTAATCGTAGCTAACACTTGGTTCAAGAATCATAAAAGAAAGTTGTATACATGGAAGAATCCTGGAGATACTAGAAGGTATCAGAAAGATTACATAGTGGTAAGACAGAGATTTAGGAACCAGGTTTTAAATTGTAAGACATTTCCAGGGGCAGATGTGGACTCTGACCACAATCTATTTGTTATGAACTGTAGATTAAAACTGAAGAAACTGCAAAAATGTGGGAATTTAAGGAGATGGGACCTGGATAAACTGACTAAACCAGAGGTTGTACAGAGTTTCAGGAAGAGCGTAAGGGAACAATTGACAGGAATGCGGGAAATAAATACAGTAGAAGAAGAATGGATAGCTCTGAGGGATGAAGTAGTGAAGGCAGCAGACGATCAAGTAGGTAAAAAGACGAGGGCTAGTAGAAATCCTTGGGTAACAGAAGAAATATTGAATTTAATTGATAAAAGGAGAAAATAGCAGGGATGGCTAGAGGACAAATGTAAGGATGAAGAGGCTTATCTCACGAGGGGTAAGATAGATACTGCCTACAGGAAAATTAAAGAGACGTTTGGAGAAAAGAGAACCACTTGTATGAATATGAAGAGCTCAGATGGAAACCCAGTTCTAAGGAAAGAAGGAAAAGCAGAAAGGTGGAAGGAGTACACAGACGGTCTATACAAGGGCGACTTACTTGAGGACAATATTATGGAAATGGAAGAGGATGTAGATGAAGATGAAATGGGAGATACGATACTGCGTGAAGAGTTTGACAGAGCACTGAAAGGCCTGAGTCGAAACAAGGCCCCGGGAGTAGACAACAATCCATTGGAACTACTGACCGTCTTGGGAGAGCCAATCCTGACAAAACTCTACCATCTGGTGAGCAAGATGTACGAGATAGGCGAAAAACCCTCAGACTTCAAGAAGAATATAATAATTCCAATCCCAAAGAAAGCAGGTGTTGACAGATGTGAAAATTACCGAACTATCAGTTTAATACGTCACAGTTGCAAAATACTAACGCGAATTCTTTACAGACGAATGGAAAAACTGGTAGAAGCCGACCTCGGCGAAGATCAGTTTGTTTTCCGCAGAAATGTTGGAACACGTGAGGCAATACTGACCCTACGAGTTATCTTAGAAAATAGATGAAGGAATGGCAAACCTACATTTCTAGCATTTGTAGACTTACAGAAAGCTTTTGACAATGTTGAGTGGAATACTCTCTTTCAAATTCTAAAAGTGGCAGGGGTAAAATACAGGGAGCGAAAGGCTATTTACAATTTGTACAGAGAGTAGATGGCAGTTATAAGAGTCGAGGGGCATGAAAGGGAAGTAGCGGTTGGGAAGGGAGTGAGACAGGGTTGTACCCCTCCCCGATGTTATTCAATCTGTATATTGAGCAAGCAGTAAAGGAAACAAAAGGAAAAATTCGGAGTAGGTATTAAAGTCCATGGAGAAGAAATAAAAACTTTGAGGTTCGCCGATGACATTTTAATTCTGTCAGAGACAGCAAAGGACTTGGAAGAGCAGTTGAACGGAATGAACAGTGTCTTGAAAGGAGGATATAAGATGAACATCAACAAAAGCAAAACGAGGATAATGGAATGTAGTCGAATTAAGTCGGGTGATGCTGCGGGAATTAGTTTAGTATATGAGACATTTAAAGTAGTAAATGAGTTTTGCTATTTGGGGAGCAAAATAACTGATGATGGTCGAAGTAGAGAGGATATAAAATGTAGACTGGGAATGGCAAGGAAAGCGTTTCTGAAGGAGAGAAATTTGTTAATATCGAGTATGGATTTAAGTGTCAGGAAGTCGTTTCTGAAAGTATTTGTATGGAGTGTAGCCATGTATGGAAGTGAAACATGGTCGATAAATAGTTTGGACAAGAAGAGAATAGAAGCTTTCGAAATGTGGTGCTACAGAAGAATGCTGAAGATTAGATGGGTAGATCACGTAACTAATGAGGAGGTATTGAATAGAATAGGGGAGAAGAGGAGTTTGTGGCACAACTTGACAAGAAGAAGGAATCGGTTGGTAGGACATGTTCTGAGGCATCAAGGGATCACCAATTTAGTATTGGAGGGCAGCGTGGAGGGTAAAAATCGTAGAGGGAGACAAAGAGATGAATACACTAAGCAGATTTAGAAGGATGTAGGTTGCAGTAAGTACTGGGAGATGAAGAAGCTTGCACAGGATAGAGTAGCATGGAGAGCTGCATCAAACCGGTCTCAGGACTGAAGACGACAACAACAACAACAACAACAACAGGTGGTTGTAGCGATACCTACAGTAAATTTTGATTCAAAAGCTCATTCTCATAACTTTTCATACAAACTGTGTGTCGCAGATCCCTCGAACAAAAAACGGTGTTCAGTAACTGGAAGAAATGACAGGTCTCAACTATCTACAAGAAGAGTAGTAGAAGTGATCCACAAAAATACCCTCCATTACCTCTGACATCGATTAGTTGTACAATGTTAGAACATATTCTGGTTAATGGATAAAAGTCACGTGGTGCTAGGTAAGACGAATAAGGCTGCTGCTCTAACACTGGGATGCTGTAATTCGCTAGAAACCTCGTAACAGACAGTGCAGTATGAGCCGCTGCATTGCCTTGATGCACAGCTCATGATTTGTTCTTTTTTCTTATTTTCTCATGGAACTAAGCAAGAACCTCAAGGTAGGAACGTTGATTAGTAGTTTGACGTTTTGGAACCCAGTGAAGATATACAGTTTCATGAATATAAAAGAAATCATCATTTCTTTGAACCCTGATTTGCTCATTCGAACTTGTTTCGCTTTAGTGACATTGGCCCGTTCAGTTCATTGACTGGCGCTTAGTTTCTGGATTATAAGTGAAAAACCAAGATTCGTCACATGTTATCGTTCTTTTATAGGAATCAGGATGACCTTCAGTGCTATTCAAAGTGTCAGTACAAACATTTTCACGGGCTTCTTTTCGTCCGATCGTTAGAATTTTCGCTCGTTTTGAATACACTTTTCTTATGTTAACATGTTATATAATATTTGTCTTGCTCATTATTTGTTAACTCATACAGTTTCAGCAGACGATCGAATACTCAACCGACGGTCAGGCTGCATCAGACTACCTAACGTTTCGATATTTTCATATGTTTTTGATGTCGAAGATCGTCTCGCACGTGATCTTCATCGTCTTTTAGGAAACGCTTGAAGCACTCAAACACTCGTGTCCGTAATAAAATGCCTTAGCCGTACGCTTCTTTTAGTTAAAGATAGCTATCAGTACCATTATCACCAACTTCCATGTGAAACTTCACGAAAATTCGTTGTTCTATTATTACACTTACCATTTTTCCAGCAAAACAATACAACATGTGTTACTCAAACGAAGGCGACGGCCCCATTGACTTGTTTATACCCACCAGAGATACTGCATTCGACTGAAAAGGCTTCACGCTTCACTGATGTCGTTCTTTCATCTTCGACGCATGCCTACTTACTCTATGACGGCATCAGTCCCATTACAATACAGCCACATATCGTATCATTGAATATTGGAGCAGACAACTGATGGTGTACTAAATTTAAATCTATCCATGTTATATGCACGTTGTTTGAGGCCTGCAACTGTATTATAAGATTATGTGGAATGATTTATAGTGTTGCAGTCACTTTTTACTAATATTTTATTAGCATAATGCATTTCGGCAGCATGCTGCCGTATTCGGGTCATTATACAGTTGCTTATACATCAGCTGATAGGTTATGTACATTAACTGTGTGTGCCAGTGGGGTCAAGAATTGAAAAATAAACCTGTGTGGAAGGATAAATCTGTTACAGTGTGTACATTATGTGAATAGCATGATTAGGTAATATATTACTATGTTTACTTACATTTCTGTTGGCGATTTCATTTTCTGGCACACAGAGCACAGTAACAGGTAAATCACAACTTAACATTTTCACAAACATCTGCTTACATCTTTCCAAAGAGTTTTAAAATCTAAGATATACCACTTACAATTTCAAAGATTTTTAACGTCTTTCCAGACAATTATAAGATCTAAACTAAACTATTTACAATTTCAAACACAGTAAAATGTACCTGTAGTGAAGGTGACGACTTTTATCTAGATGTATTGGCAATATGGAGGATGTTACGTGGATGTTTAATGGAAACTGTCAATGAAATAAACATTTAATGTTGGAGAAGTTTTTGAAGAAGTTAACGTTATTACTTTCAAACTTATCATTCAATAATACATCTCCATGTGCTGTGCCATGAATGAAAATTTCCAGTTCTTCATACAAGTCCATTTGGTGTCCCTTATTCTTTTTATGTAATTATGATCATTCATAATATCATGGAATGGGTGGCCTGTGTCTTTTATGTGGGTGGCTATTGCTGATCTATTGTAATTGTTAATGTGGTAAGCATTTATGTACTCATTATATCTTGTTTGGAAGTCTCTCCCAGTGTTGCCTATATAGAGGGATCTGCAGGTATTACATACTATTTTATAGGTGCTTGATTGTGAGTGTATCCGTCTTTGTGTACATATTGTGTCTCAGTGTGTGTTGCAGTTTGTTATGCGTTGCAAAGTCAATGTTAATGCCGTGTGGTCTGAGAATGTTTCTTATTTTGTAGGAGAGTTTGCCTGTAAAAGGTATGCAAGCCGTGGGTTTCCTTTTCATTTCATGTGTGGAAGGTGGTTTATTATTGTTTCTCCTTTTTTGCATAAGGTAATCAATTAATACTTCATTATAGCCATTTGCTGAGGGCATTTATTTTATTATGCTAGCTCATCAATATGTGCATATTTATCCATTGGTATATTGTTGGCTCTGTTAACTAGTGCTCTGTATGCAGCAAGTTTGTGTGCTATGGGGTGACAGTATGAGCTGTGTATGGTGGTATCTGTTTCTGTTGCCTTCCTGTAAACTTTGAAGATGTGTGAGTTGTTTTCTTTACTGATGTTTATATCAAGGAAACTGATGCTACTATTGCTCTCGTATTCCAATGTGAATTTTATATTTCGATCTTGTTTATTGAGTGTGTCGAGTATGTAGTTAATATCATTTCTGTCACCATCTACCAGGAGTAACGTATCATGAACATAATGTTCATAGTAAATGATTTTATCCATAGAGCTAGATTTTTTAGCATGAGTCTTTTGCTCAAAGTGGTTAATATGTATGTTGGCTTTTGTATCAGCTATGCTTGAGTCCATTGCAAGACCTCTATGTTGCACGTAGATTTTACTATTAAATGTAAAATAGTTGTAGTTTAGTACTAGTTCAAGGAGGTCCATGAATTCAATAATTTCGGGCAATGACAGTTTTTGATGTTTTATGAGGATTGACCTGATGATTTTGAGTGTTTCAGAGATGGGGTTGTTAGTGTATAGGTTTGTAATGTCAAAAGATACAAGTTGGGCTAAATGGGGAATGTTGACATTTTTAATTTGGTCTGTTAGCCGCTGATCGTTTTTTACTGAGTAGTTTCTAGTGTACATGTATGTCCTAGTTGAAATCTGGTTAAGATTTTTTTGTTTGTTATTTTGTAACCTGAGCTGTTTCTTGAGTTGACAATTGGGCGAATTGGACAGCCTTCTTTATGTATCTTTGGTTGTGATCTTAACTTTGGTGCCCAAGGATTCATGATAGTGTTATATTTCTTTTCACTGCCAGTTAGCAGGAATTGTGTGATTTTTAGATGTGATTTGGGTTTTCTATGGAATGCTTTTGTTGGGTATTTTTGTATTTCAATGATGCCGTTTTCAGTAAAGAAATCTAGTGTTTTAGTTATGTATTCTACTTCTTTCAATATACATAAAGTATTTCCTTTGTCTGCTTTAATTATTATGCGTTATGGTTACTTAGCATTCCGTTTATATCTCTGTGTGTTTTTCTGTCCTCTTCGTGAACTTTATAACTTGTTTCTTGTTTGTTTAGTTCATTGTTTATGGCTTTCATAGCCTTCTGAGCTATAACTGTCTTTTGTTATTGTTTAACTCTGCTATATCTGTGGCATTTTTTGTTGCAACGATAATATCTTTTATGATTTTAGGGTTTAGTTCAGGTTGTATATTATATTTGAGCCCTTTGTTTAGCATGTTGCTTTCTCTGTCTGTGAATATTATCTCTGTCTGATTGATAACTCTATCGTAAAAATTATGTGTGCATTGCATTATTACTTTTGTTATACCTGTGTAACTGCTCATTTTTGAATTTTTCGATTTTTTAGGACTGTTTACGAGTCGTCTCCATATATTCAGTAGTTACAGGAATGGTTATTTCATCTATAATTATTATTGGAGTGTAGTTGTTAAAATAACTGGCTAATGCTAGGTGTATGTTCATAAGTTTCCTGTTGAGTAAGTCTTTCTTTTTGTGAAGATGCTTGATTTCAGATTCCAGACAGTATTTCTCGGCTTTTTGTTTTGTTTTTCAGCTTGTTGCAGAGGTGTTGTTGCCAATATTAATCTTGATGTTTAGTTGTTTGCATTCCTTGTTGAACTGTAAGTTAGCTGTTGTTTTGAGAAGCTTCATTTCCATGTTTTTCTAACTGTATATTAACCTCTTTGCCTCACATAGAATGTTGCATTTAAATTTATCCATGTTATATGGATGTTGTTTGAGGTCTGCGACTGCATTATAAGATTATGTGGAATGATTTATAGTGCTGTAGTCACTTTTTACTAATATTTTATTACCACAATGCAGTTCGGCTGCATACTGCCATCATCATGTGCATTATACAGTTACTTATACATCAGCAAAAAAAGTGGGTCACTGCCAAATACAGTCAAAATAACGTAGCTGTGCTGCAGGTCCTCTAAACACCACAATCCTGTGGGGTACAGTCGTTTGACTACACACAATGGGTACTGCAAAAGACTACTAGAGACCAAAGGTCTTTATGAAAGTCACTCAAAGCGTCAGTTAATATCGTCATACAAACCATATTAGAAAGCGCGTTCTTAGCGATGAGACACCCCATAACACTCATAAACTAACCTTTATTACAACAAGTGACATTCCAAAAGTTCTGAGAAAACAGATTATTTTACATATATTGTACAATAGTCCTTAGCCAAAATTAAATACTTGAGACAATATATTGAGTTATAAAGCTGTACGGCAATTGGAAAAAAATTTTTCGCTCTCGAAAAGGTTTTCCATCCACGTGCTGAACGTCGCTCAACAGCGAGTGGCTCTGGAAACTGGATATTGTATGAACCAGTAAAAAAACGCGATTAACGGCAACAAGCACTCTACGGAAATCTCGACATTAACAGCGAATCACCAGTAATATTATTGTTTTCGTAACACATTAACAGCTACGTGTACACAAATTTGATCTTTAAATGACATGACCAACGTCGTCGTTCTGGACCTGGATTCAAACCCAGCACCTATAGCCATTGCTAACTATGCTAATCTTTCTTTGTGCCTTATTGAGACTCGATCACTAGGCATAAAGAGTCATGAAGTATAGACGTTTGCACCAGTATCAGTTATCAATTCAGAACCTGAAAATTAATGACGAAAATGTTTGTACTGAACTGGGAATCCAGTCATTACAGTTACATTCCTGGGAACTACCCCCAACGACGTTTAATATGGTGTCATTCACAAGAAACAAGGTATGCTCATGTTTAAAATTGAAATGCCATCTTGTAAAGCTTGTGGCAGGGATGCGAACCCAGCACCTAATAGGATTGTTAACGAAGTACGTAAAATCAGAATCTAAATATTAAATGTTTTCACCAATAGCAAGGTGTTGGAACCTTAAATGACGGTAGAACTGTTTTTGCCTGACTGGGATTGGAATCCAGCATCTAGCGCCGTCGTTTTCTAGCCAGGAACAGACTATACATAGCTATTGTTGGTTCACTAGTAGCGAGATGTGCGTATGTTTAGCTAGACATCAGACGACGAAAAGTTCTGTGCTGAATGGAATTCAACCCCCGCACACGTGGTCATGAAGACACTTTGACTATCAAATTCTTTTCCAATAATAGCTAGGAGTGGCATGTTTGTACTTTCAATGATGTGATGGAAAATACTCTGCTGGCTAGAAGTTGAATCCACAACATATTGTCGTTGATGATCACAACGAACACAACGTCAAACCCAAATCCGTTTTCGCTAGTAGGATGGAGAGGAATGTTTGAACTTGAAAAGATGTAAAGAAACGTTTGATCTTGTAATGTTGTGATAAAAAGCTCATCATGTGGCTGTGAGTTGAAACGAAGACGTCACAGCTGACAACGCACGAAGAGACGTTGAAAATGCAACAATTTTTCACTAGTAGTTCGGAGTACACATGCTGGGGCTTGAAATGAAATAATGAATATTTTGTGCTGATCAGAATTCGAAATCAGATAGGTGCCTTACGAGGAGCCATAGAAGAGTTTGCAATCTTGGGGAACACAGTGAAATCGAATTCGGATCTCAGTCCAGCACCACAATTTTCAACGTCTCAGTTTCAAGTAAAGTAAGAGCCTTGTGAACTTAAATGGCCATTGGTTCATTAAATGAAATATGTTTTCTAGTTTACGACGGCTTGCTGGTGACAGAGTCTCTGTCTTCCGGGGTTTCTCCATGTGTCACAGCTCAAACGAATGCCACTCTGCCCCAGTCGGCAGCGAAAGGATGTTATCTTTACTGCGGATATTGAACTACGGAGCTTACTGACGTTCTGCACTTGGCGGTACTAGGGCTGAAGGAGAGTTACTTGTGTGTGTTAAAAATCTACGCCTGACGTAAGATGTGAACCTACACGTTTTACACATGAATACAAAGCTGATCCACCAGACCACAGAACCCTCTGCCAAGCACATAATTATGAACTGCAGAGTATTCACTTAGATGTAGATGCAGATGTCAAGGGACGGATAACAGGAAGGAGGGCGGGATCTGGGAATGGATAGAAGTGTAGAAGTGCAAAATATAAGCGTGAAATGCTTGCAAATTATTGCTTGCTTAGATGTGTGCCACAGTTCGTTTTATCTTAGGACTGAGAGATAAGGAAGGACTGTTTTCAGAACGAAGAATGGGTTATAGGGAAGGGGAGATCAAAGAATATGGTTTCATAGATGTTGAGAGGAATGATAGAGAGTAAAGACAGCAGAAATTAAAAGAGAAAATGTTGCGTCAATGGAAACCGCTAGATTTGTTTATAAAGTTTTAGGGGAATGGAATAGAAGGGCACTTGCGGTGATAGTGTCAGAGAGAGAGACTGTGAGAGAGAATAGAGGAGATATTAACAACGAGTAAACATAATAGGAAATCGTTAGCGTATTGTGTGGAGGACGGAGGGGTATTCATGGGTGGAGGGGAAGAGAGAGATGTATTTGAAATAACAAAAACTACTGTGACAGTCCATCTACGCTGATTAGTGTAAGTATCTAGACAGGATATAATGAAATCAAAACAGAATATTTAACAAACTGTTCATTCAAAAGAAACCCAATTGTATTAAAAAGGCACCTCAAAGGAAAACTAACTCATATTGTATCTTTTCTGTTGCCACGCGATCTTCCACTAGCTCCCAATGACGAAAAAGAAGACATAACAAAACAGTTTAAGGACTCTAATATTTTATCCAGGATCCTTCATTATTTTGTACTTCTATCATGCGTCTTGGCATAGAATGTATAAGCCGTCGGACGTAACAGCCTGAAGAAGGGACTTCCTTCCAGGTTTCCAGGACGCAGTCCCAAAGAGCGTCCGCAGTAGTTGGTTGGTTTCGTGGCCAGTTCTCTGTTAATGTTCTGGCGACCTCAGCCCGCATGTTTTCCATGGAGTTCATATCAGCCGCCCGTGGCGGCCAGTCCATGACGTTGACGCCAATCGTGGAGAGCCGCTGCTGAACAAATGCAGACTTGTGAATGGGAGAATGGTCCTCTTGCAATGTGACGTCCCCTTCTGCGTACAGCATTCGCACTGACGGAAGCATCACAATTTTCCAATATGTGGGAATGCTACGCGCTGTCCAGAGTTCCTTCTATTCTGTGAAGAATTCCCGCCCCTCTCGCAGAAATCCAACCCCAGCAGGTAACAGATAGCCGGCCACTTCTTCTCGTCGTGGTTACATATTCGCGTCGATGGAGAGTCGCTTGCGGCCTGTAAACGATTAGTGGACCGTCGTTACTGGTGGAAAACACTTTCTCATCAGTGAAAATGACGTTGTCCCACGACGCCCTCAGATGGAGCTCCGCAAATGCTAGCCGGTATAAAACGTTGTCTTCGCTGATCTCTTGTTTCACGGCAGATCGTCGTGCATGCAGTCAAACGTCCCTCAGCCTTCGGCGAATCGTGTCACTGGAGCGGAGGAAGTTGGTCTTCCGCCGCAACTGTTTCGCGTTCAGAAAGGGATTTTCTCTGCTCCTAGACACTAGGTCCCTGTCTTCCTGCTGTGAGCTCACTCTCTTCCTGCCTGAGCCAGAAGCCCTGTTGGTGGTGCCTCTTTCGAGGCAGATCCTCCACCATCTCGTTGCAGTGGTATGTGGTACGCCATACCGTCTGCCAGCTTCTCTGGTGGAACATCCTCCTTTTTCAATGAGAGCGACTACTCTATCTCGAATAGACCTCTCCCAGTGATCCATTACGGCAGACAGCCTGATGTGTATTTCTGCTTGCCGTTCTTATACTGATGCCAGGAGAGGAGGTAAACATATTTACGTCAAACGGAGCGGCAGAGGCAGAGGCACGCGGCGCAGCCGTGCTGGCTCGTCCCGGGCTGTAGGCCCACCATTGCCACCGCCAGCTCGCTCACTTCCGTCTCGCCTCGGCCAGCCTGGCTGGCACGTAGCTCGCGAGCCGCGGCTAGTACAGACCCGGCCCAAAAGTTACACGTAACCTACCTAAGTCTGTATTGTAAACTAACGCAGCTACAGCTACAGCTATTACGCTATAACATGTGCAGGCACACCTACAGTTCACGATTTATTCAAATATTTGACGAACAATACTTTCAAAAATACGTTCATTTTAAACATAGCTACCACAAAATATTTCACCTAGCTAGCAATAGCATGACTCAGGAAACTATACTTTCTTGTAAGCGCTGTGCATTAGATGTAGCCTTAAGAAAACCTGTATTCAACCACGACAACTAAGCGGAATGTAAAAGTAAACAGGTTTGGCGGCAGCTTCTCCAAATAATAGTATATACTTAGTATATAATACATTTTTTGTGCACTTATAACATGTACTCAGTGTCTCTGAAACAATACGTGCTGTACGACGGAAATTACTTTCTGCTGAGGCACTTCATTTACATCTCAATGATACACGACTACTAGAGAACATTGCTCTTTACGGCAGTCAATCCACTTGTAAATTAACACCATGATATCGCAGATATGACGCGTTACTAGGTATGAGTAAGACCTTTAGGTTTGCAACTAAATATGCTACTCCTAGCTTCTACTGAATATGAAGTTGATTATGAACGTGTCTTCATAACCATGTGTGCGGCGTTCGACTCTCAGTCAGCATAGACGTTTTCGTCACCTTATTTCTAGTTAAACGTGTGCACATCTCGCTGATGGTGGACCAACATTCCACATTTCTCGTCTGTTCCTGGTTAGACAACGACGGCGGTAGGCGCCGGGTTCGAATCCCGGTCAGCCAATACAACTTCAGTCATCCTTTAAGGTTCCAACCCCACTACTGGTGTCAAACTGTGATATCTACATTCTGATCTTACGTACTTATTCAACAATCCGATTAGGTGCTGGGTCCGCATCCTTGTCCCCAGCATTACATGATGGCATTTCAATTTTAAACATGTGCATCCTTTATTCCTTGACAATGCAACATTATACAACGTCTTTCCAGGTTAATTACCAAAAAGGTAATTGTCATGTTAGGGTTATTGCTTTCGTACAAACATTATCGTCATTTATGTTCAAGTTGAGAATTGATAACTGATACTGAAGCAAACGCCAATATTTGACGTGTCTTTCTGCCTAGTGATCGAGTCTCGATAAGGCACAAAGCTTTGCTTGGTTAACAATGGCTTTACGTTCTGGGTTTGCATCCGGATCCAGAACGAAGACGTTGGTCATGTCATTTAAAGTACAAGTTCGTCTACAAGTAACTGTTGATAAGTAGTGTGAACAATGATATTACTTGTGATTCGCTGTTAATTTTGGGATTTCCGTAGAGTGCTTGCCGCCGTTAATCAAGTTTTCTTTTAACTTCTGAGTATTACAACAAGTTGATGCGAATCCACTCTCCGTTGAATGTTGAACGACATTCAGCATGTGTTGGGTAAACCTTTTAGACAGCAAAGAACTTGTTTCCAATTGCCATACAACTTTATAAATCCATATACTGTCTCAAATATTTAATTGTGCCTAAGGATTACTGAACGATTTTTGTGACAAAACTAGTTGTCCCATAACATTTGAAATGTCCCTTATTGTAATTAAGTTTAGTTTACAAATGTTAAGGACTGTCTGATCTCTTCCGTACTATTGTGGTGTTACTTTACATCTGGACGGACTGTCATAAAGACCGGTGTTCTCTAGTAGTCTCTAGCGGTACCCATCGTGTATCTTACAACGACTCTACTGTGGAGAGTTGCGACGATGTGCAACACAGATATGCTATGTTGGTTGCATACATTCAGGTGCAGCCTACACGTTGGAATTCAGGGGTGACCCACTTTTTTTGCTGTCGAGTGTACATAACCTATCAGCTGATGTATAAGTAACTGTATAATGCACCTGATGATGACAGCATGCTGTCGAAGTGCATTGAGCTAATAAAACATTGGTAAAAAGTGACTTTAGCAGTATAAATCATTCCACATAATCTGATGGTGCACGGTTGACTGAATTTTTTATGCAATCTTCTCTGGAAGGTATCTCTCTGTCCTCCACAGTCATAATGAATCTGTCGTCAGGTGGCAGCGAGATTCGATACAATGAGCTCGTGCTCATGAAACTAAGCGATTTCTCGCTCGGTTGCGGGCTCCTTGCGTAATCGTTACCATGTGAAGTATATAAGCACGAGCATAATCTTCAAACTCGATTTTCTCGAAAACTGTGAGTTGCTTCTTCCTGCTTACGTAATTATGTTGACGTCGTAGCAATGCCCTACACACCGTGTCAGTTTGAATAAAATAGTGCGGTCCGCTTGTGAGCGGCGCCTGGGCAGGCAGGCACCCCGCACTGCACCCCGTGACACTTCTTTCCTCTGCTATGTGCCATGTGCGCGCAGCTGTCATCTACTCTCACTGCACACTTTTCGTAATGTTTGAATTTCGTAGTTGTTGACCTAATATTCATACAGAACACTGGTGCGATGCAGCTCTCCACGCTATCCTGTGTAAACCTCTGCGTCTCTACATATCTATAGAGAGGTTGTAACAATGGAAAATTGTACTGAAATGCAGGAGGATCTGCAGTGAATTGACGCATGGTGCAGGGAATGGCAATTGAATCTCAACGTAGACAAGTGTAATGTGCTGCGAATATATAGAAAGAAAGATCCTTTATCATTTAGCTACAATATAGCAAGTCAGCAACTGGAAGCAGTTAATTCCATAAATTATCTGGGGGTACGCATTAGGAGTGATTTAAAATGATCATATAAAGTTGATCGTCGGTAAAGCAGATGCCAGACTGAGATTCATTGGAAGAATCCTGAGGAAATGCAATCCGAAAACAAAGGAAGTGGGTTACAGTGCGCTTGTTCGCCCACTGCTTGAATACTGCTCACCAGTGTGGGATCTGTACCAGATAGGGTTGATAGAAGAGATAGAGAAGATCCAACGGAGAGCAGCGCGCTTCGTTACAGGATCATTTAGTAATCGCGACAGCGTTACGGAAATGACAGATAAACTCCAGTGGAAGACTCTGCAGGAGAGACGCTCAGTAGCTCGGTACGGGCTTTTGTTGAAGTTTCGAGAACGTACCTTCACCGAGGAGTCAAGCAGTATATTGCTTCCTCCTACGTATATCTCGCGAAGAGACCATGAGGATAAAATCAGAGAGATTAGAGCCCACACAGAGGCATACCGACAATCCTTCTTTCCACAAACAATATGAGACTGGAATAGAATGGAGAAACGATAGAGGTACTCAAGTTACCCTCCGCCACACAACGTCAGGTGGCTCGCGGAGTATGGATGTAGATGCAAATTTAGATACACTATGTGACCAAAAGTATCTGGACACCTGACTGAAAATGACTCACGAGTTTGTGGTGCCCTCCATCGGTATTGCTGGAATTCAATATGGTGTTGGCGCGCCCTTAGCCTGTATGACAGCTTCCACTCTCGTAGGCACACGTTCAAAAAGGTGCTGAAAGGTTTCTTGGGGAATGGCAGCCCATTCTTCGAGAGTGCTGCACTGAGGAGAGGTATCGATGTCGGTCGGTGAGGCCTGGCACGAAGTCGGCGTTCCAAAACATCCCAAAGGTGTTCTATAGGATTCAGGTCAGAACTCTGTTCAGGCCAGCCCATTACAGGGATGTTATTGTCGTGTAACCACTCCACCACAGGCCGTGCATTATGAACAGGTGCTCGATTGTGTTGAAACATGCATTCGCCTTCCCCGAACTGCACTTCGTACAGTGGGAAGCAAGAAGGTGGTTAAAACATCAATGTAGGCCTGTGCTGTAATAGTTCCACAACAAGGGGTGCAAGCCCCCTCCCTGAAAAACACGACCACACCATAACACCACCGCCTCCGAATTTTACTGTTTTCACCACACACGCTGCCATTCGCTATACCCATACCCTTTCATCGGATCGCCACATTGTGTACCGTGATTGGTCACTCCACACAACATTTTTCAACTGTTCAATCGTCCAATGTTTACGCTCCTTACACCAAGCGAGGCATTGTTTGGCATTTTCCGGCGTGATGTGTGGCTTATGAGCAGCCGCTCAACTACGAAATCCAAGTTTTATCGCCTCCCGCCTAACTGTGGTAGTACTTGCAGTGGATCCTGATGCAGTTTGGAATTCCTGTGTGATGAATAGATGTCTACCTATTACACATTACGACCCTCTTCGACTGTCGGCGGTCTCTGTCAGTAAACAGACGTCGGCCTGTAGGCTTTTGTGCTGTACGTATCCCTTCACGTTCCCACTTCACAATCACATCGGAAACAGTGGGCCTAGGGATGTTTAGGAGCGTGGAAATCTCGCGTACAGACGTATGACACAAGTGACACCCAATCACCTGACCACGTTCGAAGTCCGTGAGTTCCGCGGAGCGCCCCTTTCCGCTCTCTCACGACATACAATGACTACTGAGGTCGCTGATATTGAGTAC
Source organism: Schistocerca americana (assembly GCF_021461395.2). NCBI lineage: Eukaryota > Metazoa > Arthropoda > Insecta > Orthoptera > Acrididae > Schistocerca > Schistocerca americana. The sequence goes on along the minus strand of NC_060127.1, from coordinate 208,456,321 downwards.
CTGGCAGCATGTCGCATCACAATGCTCCTAATATGAGAAAATGCGTTTTTGGGGGCGTCCAGATCCTTTTAATCACATAGTGTAGCTCTACAACATACACCCGTATGAACCTGCTTATTGTGTTGAAGCCTCCTAATATGAGAAAATGTGTTGAACCTTCCTCGTCATCCAGTCTGTGCGTTAGTGGAATCTGTATCAAAATCCTTGCAGTAGGTCCTTAGTCTTTAGATACAGATGAAAGGGTGAGTGGGGGGGGGGGGGGGGACTGGAGTTTATAGTAGGTATGGATGAGTTCAGAATGTATGGGAATCGTTAATCAGATCATCTGATCGAATATTGGGGCGAACTTGACCGAGTTCTGGATTTCCATGAAATAATCGAAATACCTTCAAGAACAGGACATTTAATTTTTCTTTCAATGGCAGCTTCATTCACAGTAGGACGGCAACAACTCGCGCTGATTTCCGATTCGATGTATAAAGATATCTTTGTATTTTTCCGATGACGTAGAGTGTTACAGGAAAGAGCCATTAGGAGCCACGAAGGTATTTGTAGAATTCGTAGAATTCTTCTACTAGTGCAAATCATGAGTATGAAATATAAGTTTAAGTGTAACGAAGTTTTTCTAAAGCTGTTTGTCTGGAGCGTAGCTTGGTGTGGAGGTTGTTGCGAAACTATTCGTTCAAATTAAAACAAGAGGTAAAAATGATTCAAATGGCTCTGAGCACTATGGGACTTAACTTCTGAGGGGTTCAGTCCCCTAGAATTTAGAACTACTTAAACCTAACTAACCTAAGGACATCACACACATCCATGCCCGAGACAGGATTCGAACCTGCGACCGTAGCGGTCGCTCGGTTCCAGACTGTAGCACCTAGAACCGCTCGGCCACTCTGGCCGGCCAAGAGGTAAAAAACTTCAAAACGAATACAAGGTATTCAAACAGAAAGAGCAAGTTTCAATTGTTTATTAAAGACAAACTATGAAAGATACAGACAAATTGCGCATGTCACTGGTTGGAGGAAGGTTCAGATTTTTCTGTTCTCTCAGGCACTATACAATACCCTCAACGTGATCACCATGTGTTGCATGAGAAGCGACGGTAGTGCATTTCATTCCCTACACCAGTCTACAGGTCCATGTTTCTTGAATCGACAGCTTTAACAGTTCGATTTCTCAACTCTTCAAGAGGTGATCTGGGAGGCCAAATGCAATGACCAAGATATTCTTGTCCACCTCTGTGAGTCCAACATTGTGGGATGGTGTTATGATAACGTCGCACCTCAAAAAGAAAGCCGGTCGGAGTGGCCGTGCGGTTCTAGGCGCTACAGCGTGGAGCCGAGCGACCGCTAGGGTCGCAGGTTCAAATCCTGCCTCGGGCATGGATGAGTGTGGTGTCCTTAGGTTAGTTAGGTTTAATTAGTTCTAAGTTCTAGGCGACTGATGACCTCAGAAGTTAAGTCGCATAGTGCTCAGAGCCATTTGAACCAAGACGAAAGTGAGGCGGGAAGCCGTCGTGCATAAAAATGAAATCATTGGCACATTCGTAAAGTTGAGGAAACAACAAATTTTGCTGCGTGTCCAGGTATGACATTCTTGTCACAGTTTCTTCCGCAAAAAGGAAAGGTCGACAACTTTGTGAACAGAAACGGCGCAAAACACATTCAATTTTGGTGAGTCTCTTTCATGTCCGACGAAGACGCGAGGATTTTTTGATCCCCAAACTCTTACATTATGACGATTTACTTTTCCCGATAGATGAAAAGTCTGTTCGTCCAAAAAGATGAGACGTTCGGAAAAAGTGTACTGTGCCACATCCCAGAGAGGTGAAACGCAAAATTCCTACCTTCTGTTATGGTCGCCGGGACGCAGTCGCTGCAGTAACTGCTAATTGCAAGGCTTCATATGGAAGCGTCATTTCAGAACACGCCACACCGTTGTTTGAGGAAGTTGAAGTTCCTGGCCTGCCCAACACGTTGGCTTCCGAGGTCTCCGTGTGGACGCATCTCGGTTACGCTCGACATTTTCATCAGACATGCGTGGACGACCAGTGCTCTTCCCTTTGCATATGCAACCTAGAAATTTGTATGCCAACCACAAATCTGCTTGCGCAGAGGCGGCTTCTTGCTGAACAGACAGCGGAATGCACGTTACGCTTGAAAAATGGATGGATTTCGTGCAAATTCCATCACACAAACTGATTTCTCTTGTGGTACAGCCGCCACGTTGCTACGAACAAACGACACCGCAGCCGTGTCAAAACTTTGAACCTCTCTCTATCCAGTGACATGCGGAGTGTGGTTGTGTCTTTTGTAGTTTTTCTGAAATGTTGGAACACGTCAGGCAATACTGATCCTACGACTTATCTTAGAAAATAGATTAAGGAAAGGCAAATCTACGTTTCTAGCATTTGTAGACTTAGAGAAAGCTTTTGACAATGTTGACTGGAATACTCTCTTCCAAATTCTGAGGGTGGCAGGGGTAAAATACAGGGAGCGGAAGGCTATTTACAATTTGTACAGAAACCAGATGGCAGTTATAAGAGTCGAGGGGTATGAAAGGGAAGCAGTGGTTGGTAAGGGAGTGAGACAGGGTTGTAGCCTGTCCTCGATGTTATTCAACCTGTATATTGAGCAAGCAGTAAAGAAAACAAAAGAAAAGTTCGGAGTAGGTATTAAAATCCATGGAGAAGAAATAAAAACTTTGATTTTCGCCGACGACATTGTAATTCTGTTAGAGACAGCAAAGGACTTGGAAGAGCAGTTCACCGGAATGGGCAGTGACTTGAAAGGATGGTATAAGATGAATGTCAACAAAGGCAAAACACGGATAATGGAATATAGTCGAATTAAATCGGGTGATGCTGAGGGAATTAGATTAGAAAATGAGACACTTGAAGTAGTAAATGAGTTTTGCTATTTGAGGAGCAAAATAACTGATGATGGTCGAAGTAGACAGGATATAAAATGTAGACTGGCAATGACAAGGAAAGCGTCTCTGAAGAAGAGAAATTTGTTAACATCGAGTATAGATTTAAGTGTCAGGAAGTCGTTTCTGAAAGTATTTGTATGGAGTGTAGCCATGTATGGAAGTGAAACATGGACGATAAATAGTTTGGACAAGAAGAGAATAGAAGCTTTTGAAATGTGGTGCTACAGAACAATGCTGAAGATTAGATGGGTAGATCACATAACTAATGAGGAAGTATTGAATAGAATAGGGGAGAAGAGGAGTTTGTGTCACAACTTGACAACAAGAAGGGACCGGTTGGTAGGACATGTTGTGAGGCATCAAGAGATCACAAATTTAGCATTGGAGGGCAGCGTGGAGGGTAAAAATCGTAGAGGAAGACCAAGAGATGAATACACTAAGCAGATTCAGAAGGATGTAGGTTGCAGTAGGTAGTGGGAGATGAAGAAGCTTGCACAGGATAGAGTAGCATGGAGAGCTGCATCAAACGTCTCAGGACTGAAGACAACAACAACAATAACAGTTTTTCTGTTCAAAAGTATGTGAATTCCTAAGGGACCAAACTGCTTAGGTCATCGGTTTTTAGACTTACACACTACTTAAACTAACTTACGGTAAAGACAACACACACACCCATGCCCGAGGGAGGAGTCGAACCTACGGACGGAGGGGCCGCGCAATCCGTGACATGGCGCCTCAAGCCGCGCGGCCACTCCGCGCGACACTTTGTGTGTGAAGCATTGTTTACGCTGGGGCAACATCTTGCGACATTGTGGCACTCAACGGTGCCACATGCTACATGAGGCACATTGTCGCATGAATCATGCGACACAGACAGCACCAGTCGTCATGTCGCAAGTTGCAACAGTGTGGTATAGCTAGCTCCCAAGCTGAGTGGGTTCGTGCGCGACGTTTTCTGTGTGGCAGTGGTAAATTGGAAGACATGGAGCGGTGGAAAGAGTAGTATTTAGCGTTCTTAGAGGACTACAGACAGTCTGAGGTATTGTGGAACGTACGTGAAAGTAATTATAAAAAAAAGTAATGAAAAGAGACGTTGTACGGAATCTCGTTTCAAAATATGAAGTCGATGAGAACGCTGTGAGGAAGAATATTAAAAATTTGAAAAGTGCAGTTCTTTGCCAACACACATGACTGACGAGTAAAAAAAGCGGCTCAGCGCGTAATACCGAAAGAAAACAGTTCGCATATATGAACCATTAAAATTCATTCTAGATGCGACGGAACCATGTGCAAGAATGGGCAGCTCATTTGTAAATATCTCTATCTCCATAAATATTCGTATTTCTTAGCTAAGTACTGTTGTGGTGTCACCGCCAGACACCACACTTGCTAGGTGGTAGCCTTTAAATCGGCCGCGGTCCGTTAGTATACGTCGGACCCGCGTGTCGCCACTATCAGTGATTGCAGACCGAGCGCCGCCACACGGCAGGTCTAGAGAGACTTCCTAGCACTCGCCCCAGTTGCTAGCGATGGTTCACTGTCTACATACGCTCTCATTTGCAGAGACGATAGTTTAGCATAGCCTTCAGCTACGTCATTTGCTACGACCTAGCAAGGCGCCATATTCAGTAATTAGAATGAATTCTGAACAGACAGTATTGTGAATCATGTACCGTCAAGAGCGACGTTCATCATTAATGGATTAAAGTTAAGTATCAAACTAGCTACGTCCGCTTTCTGAATTCTAATTCCTTGTCATGTTCCAGACCTCACGTCAGTATAGTTCTTCCCTCCTCACGCCAGCCTGCGTGAGCTAAAACGCGTGCATTTTGGTCTCTTCTAGTAAGACGGTGTTGGCTCTTCTGCCAACCCAACAACTGTACTATACCAATCCATGGCCATGAAATTGTCAATAAGCGTATTTGTAAAGTAGGAAATTTTATTCTGTGCTTGTGAAGTCCCAACGTTTTAAACTGTTGTAATAAATAGGCTACACATACCAGCTTCTACCAAATTCATTCGAATATGTAATCTATAAATGTAGGCAGTAGTTTCAAAATTAATTTTATTACAGTAGACCACACAAAACAGCTTGTAGCAAAAAGTAATTAAAAAGTTTGATTTCATTTATATAACTCTATTTATTTACGTAAGAGCCTATACATTGATACAATGTAGTACGTACATAATTAATAAACGTTGATACAGGATGATAGTATTGGTATCTGTCGTGTCACTCAACCTTCTCTTGTGGTGTCATAAAATATCCTTTGATTTGCTCTCGTACTGCCTGTCCGCCACTGGAAAGTCTTCGAGGTATCTTTGATAAATTCGTTAAACCGGTAATGCTGCGACTAGCAAGAGTAATTACACCATTATCTACGTCTTCCGTGTCCAAACTACTTGCAGATGAATAAATAGTTCTGCAAATTGTACTTTGCCTTGAAAAGTTGTGGAGATACGTACAGGCTTTTTTAACTTTTTCAGCATTATCAACTTGAAGTAACACTGACTTACTAAACACTCTAAAAACCGACGACATTATTCCGAAAACATTTCCGACAGTACCTCGTGCCCGAGAAAGTCGGTATTTACACGATGAAAAAGCATTAGTGACTTGTACGAATCCACAGCGGCTAAAATCGAAATACGATGGCCAATCGAATTCTTGATGAAATACTGTCTTGGTATTTCTTTAGAATAAGAGGTGCAGTTAACGGCAATAAATAATTGAAATCTTCATTGGACATTCTAGTAAAATTACTAGGTAATGCACTATCATCTGCTGTTAGGGCTCCGGTATATTAGTTCGTATACCTTCTTTAAATATTCTTCTCTACCACCATCGTTTCATTTTCCGTTGATTTTCATTTCTGTTCTTAGCTGAATGTGCGGTGACGAAGTGAGCAGCCTCCGCAATCACTGTATCGCCTCAACGCTACAGAATGTCAATCCTAAGGGCCCGGGTTCGAGTCCCGGCTGGGTCGGAGATTTTCTCCTCTCAGGGACTGGGTGTTGTGTTGTCATCATCATCGTTCCACCCCCATCGACGCTCAAGTCGCCGAAGTGGCGTCAAATCGAAGACTTGCACCCGGCGAACGGTCTACCTGACGGGAGGCCCTAGCCACACATTTACTTTACCGCCCAATGTGGCGCACATCCTGTCGTTTTGCTATAAATTACCCTGCCGCATGCAACATACGTTGCAAGATGTTGCCTTTTGTAGCATGCCACAACACGATGCACTCCACATATCCGTGGCGTGCCATAATGTTGCAAGACGTTGCCCCAGCGTAAAAGAGCCTTAATAAATAATTGAAGTCTGTTCTTTCCTCTTGAATCACCCGGTGTATTGCGATAAGGAACACATGGTCTCTGAATTCAGCTTTTAATTTTAGATAACAATTTATTAGTGACGCTGTCGTAAGCTGCTGCGTTGGTGTCGCTCACTGCGAATGCTCACTGGCATTCAAAACTGCTCGTGTACGGATGATTGGCTCTCAGGTTTGCTTGGAGAAACATCGATTCATTCGCAAGCATCACCCCCTTGTGATAACAACAGTGAACATGGAGCGGGTTACGTATGCTGAAACGGCTGACGTGCATCTGGTATACAGGTTGTAATGGAACACTTTTCCTAGCATTACCTTTTTTTTATACAAGGCGTACAACATTGCTTCCGCCTTTTTTCCCTCAACATTTGAAGCTTTAATGAAACAAATTGGTTTCACATGTATCAATCAAAGTATTTTCTGTCGCTGGCCTCCACTTTCTCCCATTTCTTTAAAGTCAGTACCGCCATTAGACTGTTGCATATTTTCAGTGTTACATTTACACTTACACGATCATGATTTCGGCTTCAAAGTGCCACTACCAAGTGTTTTAAGCGTTATGCAGTGCTTATGGCATACTATAGTATTTAAAATACACTATTAGACAAAGTGTATATACAAGGTTTCTGGAGCATTTAAATTCACATAATTTGCTGTCAGATGTACAGATTGGTTTTAGAAATGGTTTAAAAACTTAAAATGCTATATTCTCTTTTCTCTGTGAGGTTTTGGACGGATTAAAGAAAAGGTTGTGAACGCTAGGTGTTTTCTTTGATTGAACGAAGGCTTTTGACTGTGTTGTCCACAAAATATTACTGCAGAAGTTGGACCATTATCGAGTAAGGGGAGTAGCTTACAATTGGTTCGCCTCTTACTTTAAGAGGCCAATGGGGTACTGTTAAGTGGGACGTTCCCCAAGGGTCGGTGCTGGGGCCACTGCTGTTTCTTATTTATATAAATGATATGCCTTCTAGTATTACAGGTGATTCAAAAATATTTCTGTTGGCTGATAACACCAGCTTGGTAGTGAAAGATGTTGTGTGTAATATTGAAACAGTATCAAATAATGTATTTCATACGTTCGTGGCTTGTGGAAAATAATTTGATGCTAAATCTCAGTAAGACTCAGGTTTTACAGTTTCTAACTCACAATTCAACAAGAACCTATATTTTGATCAGACAGAATGGGCATATTATAAGCGAGACGGAACAGTTCAAGTTCCTAGGCGTTCGGATAGATAGTAAGCTGTTGTGGAAAGCCCATGTTCAGGATCTTGTTCAGAAACTAAATGGCTGGCTCTGAGCACTATGGGACTTAACTACTGAGGTCATCAGTCCCCTAGAACTTAGAACTACGTAAACCTAACTAACCTAAGGACATCACACACATCCATACCCGAGGCAGGATTCGAACCTGCGACCGTAGCGGTCACGCGGTTCCAAACTGAAGCGATTAGAACCGCACGGCCACACCGGCCGGCCAGAAACTAAATGCTCCTTTATTTACCATTAGAACAGTATGTGAAATAAGCGGCAGTTCAACACGAAAAGTAGTCTACTTCGCATATTTTCATACGCTTATGTCATATGGTATTATTTTTTGGGGTAATTCTTCTGATTCAAAAAGGGTATTTTTGGCTCAAAAACGGGCTGTTCGAGCTATGTGTGGTGTAAGTTCGAGAACCTCTTGTCGACCCCTATTCGATAGTCTGGGAAGTCTTTACATTACCCTCACAGTACATATTTTCTTTAAGTCGTTTGTTGTTAGCAATATTAGCTTATTCCCAAGAGTTAGCAGCTTTCACTCAATTAACACTAGGCAGAAATCAAATCTGCATGTGGAATGCACTTCCTTGACTCTTGCGCAGAAAGAAGTGCAGTATTCTGCTACATCCATTTTCAATAGCTACCACAAGAACTCAAAAATCTTAGCAGTAGCCCCAACACTTTTAAGTCCAAACTGAAGAGTTTCCTCATGGCTCACTCCTTCTATTCTGTCGAGGAGCTCCTGGAAGAGCTGAAAAATTAAGCAAATTCCAATGTTACATTGTTGATTTTCTTTATTTAAACTTACGATTTGTCGCCTGAATATGTTTCTTATATTTCATTTTATCTGTTTTTACTATCGTGTTATAATTTTATGTATTGACTCGTTCTATGACCATGGAGACTTCTCCTTAATTTGGTCCCACGGAACAATAAATAAATAAATTTAAAAAAATAAGGTAATGTATTACACACTATTAGACAATGCGGTACTGACTTTAAAGAAATATATTGTGACTGTCGCCCCGCATTATGAAGAAATATTAACTTTCTTCCATCTTTTGGGCAGTGTACGAATCCGGCGTCGAAAAAACTGTTCCTCTTTTGAAGCGATCCACGAATCGATCCAATTTGTGATTTCTTCATGAGGTCGGAAGTGTTGGTCAGCCAGGCCATGCGCCATTAATCTAAACAGGTGTTCCGTGGGACCAAATTAAGGAGAAGTCTCCATAGTCATAGAACGAGTCAATACATGAAATTATAACACGATAGTAAAAACAGATAAAATGAAATATAAGAAACATATTCAGGCGACAAATCGTAAGTTTAAATAAAGAAAATCTGGAGAATACGGCGGGTGGGGTAGCACTTCGCATTTTAACGTTTCCAAGTACGTTTTGACCTCTTTTGCAAGGTGGGGTCGAGCGTTGTCGTGCTGCAAGATCACTTTATCGTGCCTCTCGCTGTATTGCGGCCGTTTGTCTTTTAATGCTCTGCTCAGACGCATTAACTGCCTTCTTTCTGAATCATGCCCATAGCCTTTTAGAAACATTTGAAATTATGAAATTTAAATTTCATATTATTAATTGCACAATCTAGAGCTAATTATTTATGGATTTCTTATAAAATAATTATGTAGCTTAGTAAAGATTCTTTTTTTGTCAAAAAATATGTAAACTCTTTTGCTTTGTAAACTCGTTCTAAGGTTGTGAGTACCGCAGAATTTTAGCAGTAGTGGGCATGCTTCTGATGGAATCAGACGTGTCTTTGATTGTGTCACTATTCATGTAATTTGTGGTGTAATAGAAGAGGAAATTGTAAAATCGGCGTGATATTTGATAATGTGACAAAGAATAAAATTCAAGAAATATATAGGCAGATCATCAGTTATTTAGTCATCAGCAGCCCACAACGTTAAATCAAAATTTCAGCCGCAAGAATGTACCCCTAGTCACAATAACTGGAGCCAACAACAAGAAGAGAAAACGAAGATAAGTAAAAAGTTTTTCTTTTGTGTATCTTACACCTCTCGAAACTTTTAAAAGTAATGGAGAGACTAAGAGAAATGTGATGTGTGGAAGGGTAAGATTACAAGGTCTGTGAATGGAAAAGGACGAGCTGCAGTGAGAGTGTGTGGACAGCCCTTTCCAAGCCGACGGCTTCCGCAAACACCAAACATTCGGACGCCTGCATCGCCTGATACGTGAAAGAGACAAGTAGGCGTGACACAGGTCGGAATCGAATAATGAGAGCTCCCGAAATGGAAGGCGAGATTGTGCGACACGTTGAAGACACTCCGTTTGCAAGCACACAATACACTGCACACATCCTTGGCGTCAGACATAGCCTTGTGTGGAATGTGTTACATGATTAGCAGCTTCATCCTTCCCATCTTCAGTGCGTGGCAGCACTAATACCTGAAGATCAGTTCGCGCAGTGGTGTATACCACAGACTACCCCACACCCCTTATTTCTGTGGTCCTATACATCGACGAGGCTTTGTTTACTAGGGAACGCTGTTTCAGTATGCACTATTCGCAAGTTTTGTCACCTGTGAATCCTCGACACACTCGACTCCTGCTCATCAACAGCGAAAGTGGGGTCGGCATTCTCGGTAATATCTTGACAAAAAATAAAAACACCTACAGGCGTCCTTATGATTTTATTTTATTTCGTCGCTACCAGTTTCGACGCTTCATTGCGTCATCTTCAGGCTGTTTTGGTGCGGTACAGGTGGATACGATCCCCATCGCTGCAGGAACCATTGCGGGCACGCCAGAATCTTCTACGTCTACATCGATAGTCCGCAAGCCTCCGTAAGGTGCGTGGCGGAGGGTGCACTTTACCACTACTAGTCATTTCCTTCCTGTTCCACTCGCAAATAGAACGAAGAAAAAACGATTATCTATGTGCCTAATTTTGTCGTATCTTATCTTCGTGGTTCTTATGCGCAATGTGTGTTGGCGGCAGCAGAATCGTTAGACATTCAGCTTCAAATGCCGGTTCTCTAAATTTTCTCAACAGTGTTTCTCGAAAAGAACGTCTCATTCCCTCCAGGAATTCACATTTGAGATCCCAAAAGCATCTCCGTAACACTTACGTGTTGTTCGAACCTACGGGATGTTTTCCTACAGTCCGACTTGGTACGGATCCCAAACACTCTAAGAGGACTCAGAATAGGTCGCACCAGCCACCTATACGCGGTCTCCTTTACAGGTGAACCACTCTTTCCCCAAATTCTTCCAATAAACCGAAATCAACCATTTGCCTTCCCTACCACAGTTCTCACATCCTCCTTCCACCTCATATCGCTTTGCAATGTTTCGTCCAGATATTTAAACGACTTGACTGTGTCAAGCTGGACACTAGTAATACTCTATTCGAACATTACAGGTTTGACCTTCCTACTCATCCGCATCAACTTACATTGTTCCACATTTAGGGCTAGCCGCCCAACTTCGACACCTTACGGTGCTCAACGGAACAGTTACGGGTCACTCAATGGTCCGACGATGTACTGCGCGCACACACGCCTTGGTTGAGCATATGAGCAGTTGCTGTGAGTGCCACTGCGTTGATTAGCATGCTAAACTACATTTTGTATAAACCGTCCCTAGAATCAGAAACTGCCATCAGAGACCATATGTGCCATACCTAAATATATTTATACAAATGAAATAACACAATTTCAGAGACTTTACTGGTCTCACACAGATGTGACTTTATACACACACATGAAAACAAGTTTTGCATCAGCCCGGTTCCCAGAACTCCTGAAGATAAACGATGACTGTCGATATTGTACCACAGACAGAGTCGCTTTGACTGTTCATAGATGTCACTAAACCCGCCCAAAGATGTAAACAACGATGCATGAGCAGCGCCTATTAGACGGAGGGGGTCCGACAGCCGATCAGTTCCAGTCATCCCACCAGGAAGGAGGTTGTCTGTAGTTCAACCATGACTATACGGTCAATACCGCGGTTCGATAGCGTCCGCATTGTTACTTTGTGCCAGGAAGGACTCTCCGGGCGTCTCGGAGTGAACGAAAGCGATGTTCAGACACGGAGGAGATACAGAGAGACATGAACTGTCGATGACATGCATCGCTCAGGCAGTCCAAGGCATACTACTGCAGTGGATGACGGCTACCTACGGATTATGGCTCTGAGGAACCCTGACAGCAACGCCACCATGTTGAATAACGCTTTTCGTGCAGCCACAAGAATTCGTGTTACTACTCAAACTGTGCGCAATAGGCTGCATAATGCGCAACATCGCTCCCGACGTCCATGGCGAGGTCCATCTTTCCAACCACGATACCATGCAGCGCGGTACAGATGGGCCCAACAACATGCCGAATGGACCGCTCAGGATTGGCACCACGTTCTACTCACCGATGAGTGTCGCATGTGCCTTCAACCAGACAATTGTCGGAGACTTATTTGGAGGGAACCCCATCAGGCTGAACGCCTTAGACACACTGTCCAGCGAGAGCAGCAAGGTGGAGGTTCCCTGCTGTTTAGGGGTGGCATTATGTGGGGCCGACGTACGCCGCTGGTGCTCATGGAAGGCGCCGTAACGGCTGTGCAATACGGGAATGCAGTCCTCAGACCGATAGTGCAACCATATCGGCAGCATATTGGAGAGACATTAGTCTTCATGGACGACAATTCGCACCCCCAATCGTGCACATCTTGTGAATGACTTCCTTCAGGATAACGATATCGCTCGACTAGAGTGGCCAGCATGTACCTCCAGACATGAACGCTATCGAACATGCCTGGGATAGGTTGAAAAGGGCTGTTTATGGACGACGTGACCCACCAACCTCTCTGAGGTATGTATCCCGAATTGCCGTTGAGGAGTGGGGCAATCTGGACCAACAGTGCCTTGATGAACTTGGAGATAGTATGCCAGAACGAATACAGGTATGTGTCAATGCAAGAGGACGTGCTATTGGGTATCAGAGCTACCAGTGTGCGAGCAGTCTGGACCACGACATCTGAAGGTCTCGCTGTATGGTGGTACAACATGCAGTGCGTGGTTTTCATGAGCAATAAAAAGGGCGGAAATGATGTTTATGTTGATCTCTGTTCTAATTCTCTGTGTAGGTCCCGGAACTCTCGGAACCGAGGTGATGGAAATTTAGAAATTTGTGGTAAGGACTATGGGACCAAACTCCTGAGGTCATCGGTCCCTAGACTTACGCACTGCTTAATCTAACTTGATGTAACTGAAAGTAACTTACGCTAAGAACAACACACACACCCCTGCCGGAGAGAGGACTCGAACCTTAGACGGGGGAAGCCGCGCATACCGTGACAAGGCGCCCTAGACAGCACGGCTACCCCTTGCGGCCCGAGGTGATGCAAAACTTTTTTTTATGTGTGTATTTAGACTGAAGCGGCGAGTGAGAATTTGTGTCAAGGCCGGGAATCTAACCTGGACCCCATGCTTAAGAGTCGTGTGTGTTAGCTACTAAGCCACGTTGGCACAGCGATTCACACAGTTGCTCGCATCGAGGAGAATGATCCGTGAACGGCTGTGCGAAGGCGGCTTAGTGGCTAAGGCCTAGGAAGCAGGAGACACGGGTTCGATTCAGGGCCTTGATAAAAATTTTTACTCGCTGCTTCAGTCTATGTACACTAAATGTATTTGTTTCGATGTTGTCCACTTCGTGTATTAATGTGTGCGAATAATTTAGGAACATCCTGTAGGTATTAAAGAAATGTTAATAAATATGAATTAAATATAAAATAAATATTAAAGAAATAGTTATTAAAGAAATGTTAATAAATATGTGACCTCACTGCACCTCTTACGTCGTATTGCATCTAAGATTTTCTTACTCAGTTTTTCTTCGCTCGTGAGTGAATACTGTGGCTCTCAGAGCCAGGAATGCTAGAACTCTACGTGTGACTGTTCCGATTACTGTGGTGAATGTGTGCAGCAAGTACCCGTCGAAGTATAAAAAGCGTCTCATGTCAAAATATCGCCCTCTGCGAGGCGTGCAGCGTCCCATGGAACAGGAGACACAGAGTGCCCTGATTCGCTTCTGGACGGGACGCTGGAGCGCCGCTCGGTTCGATCAGCTTCGAGAACTCAACTCTGTAGGAGGGCTCTCCAGCTGGAGGCAAGAGGCCGGCAGCGAGCACCCAAACACCACCTCGAGGAGCAGCCGGCGGAGCAGTTGCCCCACAAAAGGGATAAAGGGAGGGGGGAGGGGGGGGGGGGGTGGAATGGGAAGGCACGGTCGCAGTACGGCGGCGGCGAAATCGATTGTGTGTTCTCCACTGTAATCACAAACTGTGAAAGGCGAAAGCGTCAGGCTAGTGGATAGTGTCACAAGCTCCACGGGGCCGTTCGCAGATGATGCGGTTGTGTATGCGGGACGGCTTAAAACAACCTCCTAATAAAGTCATAGGAGGGTAGAGGGCGTCGGATCCGGTAAAATTTTTCACATAACCACCGACAGGAGACGCACCGTTGTGGAGTTATGACCATAAAACGACAGTCAATCGGAGATAAGCATGTGGGAAAGTGTCCTTTCCAACTAACTTGCCCAAGCAAATACCTGCTACGCTGAAGAGTGCGTTTACTAATCGAAGGGGTAGACCAGGGTTGAATTTCTTTTATTGGTTTAAAATGTTCCTCAAACTCTCACAAATGACAGCAACCAGTACAGTGCATTGAACAAACTAGGAAACCAAAGAAAAATTTGGAGGAGGAATTAAAATTCAGAGAAAAGAAGCAGAAATTTTGAGGTCAGAGACGGCAAAGGACCTGGAAGAAGAGTTGAACGGAATGGACATTGTCTTGAAAGGAGGATGTAAGATGAACACCAACAAAATCAAAATGAGAATAATCGAATGCAGTAGAATTAAATCAACTGATGCTGGGGGAATTAGATTAGGAAACGAGACACTTATACTAGTAGATGGGTTTTTGCCATTCGGGCAGCAAAATAACCGATGATGACCGAAGTAGAGAGGACTGGCAGAGGAAAGATAAGAATTTCTGCCGGCCGGTGTGGTGTCAAGCGGTTTTAGGCGCGTCAGTCTGGAACCGCGCGACCGCTACGGTCGCAGGTTCGAATCCTGCCTGGGGCATGGATGTGTGTGATGTCCTTAGGTTAGTTAGGTTTAAGTAGTTCTAAGTCTAGGGGATTGATGACCTCTGATGTTAAGTCCCATTGTGCTCAGAGCCCCCTAAGAATTTCTGAAGAAGAGAAATTTGTTAACGTCGATTATAGATTTAAGCACCAGGAAGTTTTTCCTGCAAGTATTTGTCTGGATTGTGACCATGTATGGATGTGTAACATGGAAAATAAACAGTTTAGACAAGAAGGGAACACAAGGTTTTGAAATGTGGTCCTATTGAAGAATATTGAAGATTAGATGGATAGATCACGTAACTAATAACGAGGTACTAAGTAGAATTGGGGAGATAAGAAATTTGTGGCACAACCTGAACAAAAAAAGCTATAGTTTGATAGGAAACGTTCTGAGACGTCAAGCGATCACCAGTTTAGCATGAGGGAAGTGTGAGGGGGTAAAAACCGTAGCGGTAGACCAAGAGATGAATACAGTAAGCAGATTCAGAAGGATGTTGCAGTTGCAGTTGCAGTAGTTATTCGGAGGTGATGAGGGTCGCAACGGACAGAATAACACGGAGAGCTGCGTCAGACCAGTCTTTGGAGTGAAGACCGCAACAACAGCAATCACTCGCCTTTTGTTTTATTCTTCAGCTCTTATTTTCCATTACCGGTTTCGAATCGCCTAGCAGTTCATTGTCACATGGTACATATTTACTGCATATTTGCAGCGTTGTTCGGGTAATTTACCTGTTGCAAAATTGTAATCGAAACATGTAAGCACTGGATGTGGTGACAGCTATT
Organism: Schistocerca americana; assembly: GCF_021461395.2. Taxonomy (NCBI): domain Eukaryota; kingdom Metazoa; phylum Arthropoda; class Insecta; order Orthoptera; family Acrididae; genus Schistocerca; species Schistocerca americana. The sequence goes on along the minus strand of NC_060127.1, from coordinate 208,440,892 downwards.
CACATTATTGGATCGGATATCAATAATTCTCACCACATTCAGTGCTTACATGTTTCGTTTACATATTTTGCAAGGCCTAAATGATCCGAACAACGCTGCAAACACGCAATAAATACGTACCATGTGACGATGAATGGGTAGCTGATTCGAAACCGGTAACGAAAAATAAAAATAGAATAAAACAAATGGCGATAGGTTGCAGTATTTTGTGAAAACTTTTATTCATCGCAGTCGCAGTGTTCCACATTCGTAATGGATAAAAGTTTTATTTTGTTTTTTTTTCCTTACGGAGTCTATTTTTAATTCACATAAAGTGTGCCAGAAATGTTAAAATATGTTAAAAGCGCTATTTCTGGCGCATCAAATGAAATCAGTGTAGTACTGTAATTGTAAAAATAGTGTTGAACCAGAATGCTGCTATAATGGATGTTGTTTCATTCTGTAGATTTATCAGCATTCTGATTCAATATTATTATTACATCTCACACTCTGTGGTCACGAGAGGAATTAAAATTAAAATAAAATAATAATACAGTAGTTACCGACGGAATAGGGATCCTGTTAGTTTGGGGTAGTATCACAGAGGGCATTAAATGGTTCAAATGGCTCTGAGCCCTATGGGACTTAACATCTGAGGTCATCAGTCCCCTAGAACTTAGAACTACTTAAACCTAACTGACCTAAGGACATCACACACATCCATGCCCTAGGCAGGATTCGAACCTGCGACCGTAGCGGTCGCGCGGTTCCAGACTGAGGTGGCTGGAACCGCTCGGCCACAGCGGCCGGCACAGAGGGCATTAGCATCAACTAAAATACTGTTCTAGACAAGGCTTCTCTTCGTAACGTATTTCGTCGATCACGAAGTAAAATGCGACTGCTTGAAAATGACAAACAAACGTATTTATACGGATAGAAAATGTTCGAAAAGTAATCCCAATCGTGGAACAAATGCTTCGATTGGTAACCGGAAGCCAATTAATCGGCATTATTTCGTGAATATGACAATCTTTCGACATCGGGAAAAAAGGCCAACTGTACGGTGTTAGCATTGCCGATTAAAGGGTTGTTCAATTTTAACAAAAAACAAGCAGATACTTAAAAGGCTTGTTTTTTTCAAAACAACATTTTTCAATTAGGCGGGAACTATAACTCATGTAACATGCCTGCAATTATACATTTCTGTAACTTTTGAGTCGGCGATTTTTCTACTGTAGTAAGTAGTATTTTTGCGAGATGTTTTAATTCCGAGTTTTGGGGCATGTTTTTGTAATGACTTTTTGGTCGAAAAGGTTGATTTTCATTTCAGGATATTCTTAAAAACCGTTTTTTTAAGTATCCCTACGTACTACGTTAGACAATATCATCAGCTGCTATGCAGTTCTTGAAATTTTGTTGTTGGTTGAAAATTGTGGCGTTCAGAGCTTCCCCAACTGCCGTCGGAATCTACGCACGAGCTTCGTCGATGTCATGTAGTATCCTCTGCCTCCAAGTTTTTTTCTTTTTACTTACAAAATGCGTAATTAAATCTTAAGGGTGTACAATGAAGGTCAAAAGTCAGCCTCGTAATTTGTTATGTTACCAAAAAAAAAAAACCTTGAATATCGGTTTCAAAACCAACCGTCAGCCTGCTGTAAACCCTTAAGTTAGCTGAAGACAATGGTTCAGCTGGACAAGAGAAGAAAAAGCTTAATTTCCTACCTAGAGCTGGGCCGGTCGTTGTGGCCGAGCGGTTCTAGGCGCTTCAGTCCGGAACCGCGCTGTTGCTACGGTCGCAGGTTCTAATCCTGCATCGGGCATGGATGTGTGTGATGTCCTTTGGTTAGTTAGGTTTAAGTAGTTCTAAGTCTAGGGGACTGATGACCTCAAAAGTTAAGTCCCATAGTTCTTAGAGCCATTTTTTAACCATTTGGTCGTCATCCGAGACATCAGCTGAAATGGTCACACAGCCATTGTCAGTAAAGACAGTTTACAGGGAAAGCAGGGGGCGTATGGAACGCCGCGATGTGGCTGCTCAAACCACCGAACACTCGCCGTGTTTCACTCCTGGTACGTAAACTCGGCCGGAACTTGGAAACAGTGTGAAACAAGACGCATCTGACCAAATGACTTTCTTCCACTGCTCCACAGTCTATGTCTTATGATATCGGCGCCATTTTTCCTTGTATGGACATTTGCATCAGTGACGAGTTGATCTGGAATTGCAGCTCGCCCTGCGTTTCCCAGCTTGTGGTGTTGTTTTGGTGCTGACGAGGTTCGCGAATACGACATTATTCTGCATTGATTTTTGCAGCTATGGTCCATCTATTTTTCCGCCACAATCTTCATCAATGGGCGTGTGCCTCGATCATTCAACAAACTTTCGTCTGTGTTGTAGCTCAGCACATGATGTTTTTCCGCTGTCGCTGTATGTGCCACAAATCCTAGATACGGTGCCTCTTGAAACACCAAACCGTTCGGCTACATTGTTTAAGGAATCACCTACCACGCGAGAACCAACGATTTGGCCACATTAGAATTCGCTTAGCTCCGACGTAAGCGTCAGAACTCACTTAGCCCCGACATAATGCAGTAACAAGAACGCACGATGCTGTTACTTGCAACGTATTGACGACATTGCACAGCTGCCGGTTATGGTTTAATACAACAGCGCAGCATGCGGGCTTGATTAGCATTTCCGTTTGTGTCCGGGCATCCATTTCTCACTGTGTTTCCGTATTTTTGTGCAATCCCTGCATACCCGAAAACCTACCAAGGACCGGTCTAATAAACGCCACATACAGTCGCTCCTGTTTTTCGTTGGAAAAGTGGAACAACGAGCTATTGAATAGGTGGTGATTATGTACAGACAGGTGCGTGAAGCTTTCGGTGTTCTTCACATTACAAAACTGTTGTGGCTTTGTTCTCTCACGTTCTCTATGCGTGTCTGATCAATGGTATGGTGCCAGGTGTACAACCGAGATATTTATTCCGTATTTCTGTACGAGATTTCGACGATCGACCCAGCGATCTCGCTCAGGTGCTGACTGGATGGAATGCAGTCATCGAGTACGCACAATAACACAACCTGCAGCGCGGGAATAACATGAATGGGTCTGTCGTCGAATTATAGTGCGTAAAAATGGAATCAGCAGTTCCCGAAAGTACAAGTGTGTTACGATTTTTGTTCCGCTTTTCGAGAATATGTTCTTTGAAGTCTTATACGTGTAAGAAATTTTTAATTGTTGATTGCAAAGTACTTGCCAGCTACTTCACACCGATACTTCGTCGGCGTATAAGATTAACAATCTATTATAAATCGTAATTTAATGAGAAGCTTATATATACTTGAGCGCGAAAGATAGTCGTGCAGACGTGCGTATTCAAATACAAGGATTTGTAAACAAGCAGAATACGGCGCTACGTTCGACAACGCCTACTTAAGACAACAAATGTCTGTCGCAATTGTTAGACCGGTTACTGCTGCTGCAATGGAAGTTTACCAAGATTTCAAATGAGTTTGGACGTGGTGTTATAGTCGGCGCACGAGCGATGGGACACAGCATCTCCGAGGTAGCGATGAAGTAGGAATTTTCCCTTTCGACCATTTCGCGAGTGAGCCGTGAATATTAGGAATCTGGTAAAACATCAAATCTCCGACCTCGCTGTGGTCGGAGAAAGATCGTTCATGAGTGGGACCAACTACGACTCAAGAGAATCGTTCAGCGTGACAGAAGTGCAACCCTTCCGCAGATTGCTGCAGATTTCAATGCTTGGCCATCAGCAAGTGTCAGGGTGCGAACCACTAAACGAAACATCATTGATATGGGCTTTCGGAGCTGAAGGCCCACTCGTGTACCCTTGATGACTGCACGACACAAAGCTTTACGCCTCGCCTGGTCCCGTCAACACCGACACTGAGCTGTTGATGACAGGAAACATGTTGCCTGGTCAGACGGGTCTCGTTTCGAATTGTATCGAGCGGATGGACGTGCGCGAGTATGGAGACATCCTTATGAATCCATGGACCCTACATATCAGCAGGGGACTGTTCAAGCTGGTCGAGACTCTGTAATGGTGTGTGGCGTGTGCAGTTGGAATGATACGGGACCCCTGATACGTGTAGATACACGCACGTAAGCATACTGTCTGATCACCTGCATCCATTCATGTCGATTATGCATTCTGACGGACTTGAGCAAATCGACCAGGACAATGCGACATCCCAGACGCTAGAACTGCTACAGAGTGGCTCCAGGAACACTTTTCTGAGGTTAAACACTTTACTCTGGCCACCAAACGTCACAGACATGAACATTATTGAGCATTGATTGGCGACTCCATAGAGTGCTGCGTGCACAACGACAATATGCGTGAAATTAGAAGGAGGGTCAACGTTGGCCGTAATTTTGATTGTTTAGTGACAGAAAAATCGATTTTCAATCACATAGTGTTCATCATCAGTGCTGTAGTGTACAAATTAAACTCTTAGGCACTGGTGTCAAGTTATTATCAGTAACCAAAGCTATATAACGATCAAAATAACTCTATTATTGAGTTATTGTGATTATTGCATAGCTTTGGTTACTGATAATAACTTGAGCATATCTTGCAACGTGCCGTTAAAAAGAGATCTCCACCCCTCGTACTCTTACAGACTAATGGAAAGCCTTGTAGAATTCATGGTGTCAGTTGCTTCCAGCACTACTTCAGACATCAGTCGAGTCCATTTCACGCCATGTTCCATCCCTTGCTTGCTCACGGGGGCCCTACACTTTATCAGGCAGGTGTACCAGTTTGTTTGGCTCTTCAGTGTAAATCACATCAATAGTTATAAAACTAGATAGAGTGGACTATCATAAGTAAGCGTTCATTACAGTAGTTCTCCTTGTTGCCTTAGTCAACTGAGTTCATAACCGCATTGCTTGTATGTTAAGTGCGTTGCAGACCTGTCAGGCGCTACCTCATAACGTGCGCTTTCTTTACGTACGCGGTTATTAGAATCCCCAGATACCAGAGGTGGTGACCTGTCTAGAAACTGAGTGAGGATATATAAAGGACCGCATAACCTACAGAACATTTGTAAGCACTCAACGTTGTTCTGCTTGCGTCTTCGTCTGGAAGTGTGGGGATTGTAGAATACTAGGACCATCGAAAACAAGACAGAAGCCGCGTGTGAGGACTGTGGAACCCTAGGTATATCACAGTGCAGTGGCTACTCGTCCACGAGATAACCTCCAGAAGTGTGGACTCTGTTCACAATTTTATCAAACGTGTTCCCTGGGAATGTTTGCAGAGGTCAGAAACATTTCGAGGATCACTTCTGAAACAACTAGATAAACGTCGATGTCAACTATGTGTGCGACCCCACCTGATGAACAGTCTAGTCTCTTGAAGGCACATCATCAGTTTCATTGGGCACTCCTACAACAGTTTCTGACAAAGACGTAGACTAAGTCGTCACGAGAGCTGTTCATGCTTCAGGAGACCCGTCATCCACGTTGGAGACCCAATACTGGAGGAGAGCTTCCCATTCATCGCGTACTCGCAACGAGGCACGTAACCACCATGCTATGGGCACCATGTTGCACAACGCTGCATGTCAGCGTGTTTACGTTGTTGTAACAGATAAGTACAACCCTTCAAATGCTTTCGCTTTAATTTTTGATTGTTGATGATGTTGTTGTGGTCTTCAGTCCCGAGACTGGTTTGATGCAGCTCTCCATATGCTACCTTGTGCAAGGTTTTCATCTCCCAGTACTTACTGAAACCTACATCCTTCTGAATCTGCTTAGTATATTCATCTCTTGGTCTCCCTCTACGATTTTTACCCTCCACACTGCCTTCCAATGCTAAATTTGTGATCCCTTGATGCCTCAGAACATGTCCTACCAACCGGTCCCTTCTTTTTGTCAAGTTGTGCCACAAACACCTCTTCTCCCCTATTCTATTCAATACCTACTCGTTAGTTACTTGATCTACCCATCTAATCTTCAGCATTGTTCTGTAGCACCACATTTCGAAAGCTTCTATTCTCTTTTTGTCAAAACTATTTATCGTCCATGTTTCACTTCCATACATGGCTACACTCCATACAAATACTTTCAGAAACGACTTCCTGACACTTAAATCTATACTCGATGTTAACAAATTTCTCTTCTTCAGAAACGCTTTCCTTGCCATTGCCAGTCTACATTTCATATCCTCTCTACTTCGACCACCAACAGTTATTTTGCTCCCCAAATAGCAAAACTCCTTTACTACTTTAAGTGTCTCATTTCCTAATCTAATTCCCCCAGCATCACCCGAGTTAACTCGACTACATTCCATTATCCTCGTTTTGCTTTTGCTTTTGTTGATGTTCATCTTATATCCTCCTTTCAAGATACTGTCCATTCCGTTCAACTGCTCTTCCAAGTCCTTTGCTGTATCTGACAGGATTACAATGTCATCGGTGAACCTCAAAGTTTTTATTTCTTCTCCATGTATTTTAATTCCTAGACCGAATTCTTCTTTTGTTTCCTTTACTGCTTGATCAATATACAGATTGAATAACACCGGGGATAGGCTACAACCCTGTCTCACTCCCTTCCCAACCACTGCTTTCCTTTAATGTCCCTCGACTCTTATAACTGCCATCTGGTTTCTGTACAAATTGTAAATAGCCTTTCGCTCCCTGTATTTTATCCCTGTCACCTTCAGAATTTGAAAGAGAGTGTTCCAGTCAACACTGTCAAAAGCTTTCTCTAAGTCTACAAATGCTAGAAACGTAAGTTTGCTTTTCCTCGATCTATCTTCTAAGATAAGTAGTAGGGTCAGTATTGCCTCACGAGTTCCAACATTTCTGCGGAATCCAAACTGATCTTCCCCGAGGTCGGCTTCTACCAGTTTTTCGATTCGTCTGTTAGGAATTCGCGTAAGTATTTTGCAGCTGTGACTTATTAAACTGATAGTTCGGTAATTCTCGCATCTTTCATCATTGGAATTATTATATTCTTCTTGAAGTCTGAGGGAATCTGGCCTGGCTCATACATCTTGCTCAACAGATGGTAGAGTTTGGTCAGGACTGGCCTTCGCAAGGTTGTCAGTAGTTCTAATGGAATGTTGTCTACTCCGGGGGCCTTGTTTCGACTCAGGTCTTTCAGTGCTCTGTCAAACTCTTCATGCAGTATCGCATCTAGCATTTCATCTTCATCTACATCCTCTTCCATTTCCATAATATTGTCCTCAAGTACATCGCCCTTGTATAGACCCTCTATATGCTTCTTGCACCTTACTGTTTTCCCCTCTTTGCTTAGAACTGGGTTTCCATCTTAGCTCTTGATATTCATACAAGTCGTTCTTTTCTCCAAAGGTCTCTTTAGTTTTCCTGTAGGCAGTATCTATCTTACCCCTAGTGAGATAAGCCTCTACATCCTTACATTTGTCCTCTAGCCATCCCTGCTTAGCAGTTTCGCACTTCTCATTTTCGAGACGTTTGTATTCCGTTTTGCCTGCTTCATTTACTGCATTTTTATATTTTCTCCTTTCATCTATTAAATTCAATATTTCTTCTGTTACCCAAGGATTTCTACCAACCCTCGTCTTTTTACCTACTTGATCCTCTGCTGCCTTCACTACTTCATCCCTCAGAGCTACCCATTCTTCTTCTGCTGTATTTCTTTCCCCAATTCCTGTCAATTGTTCCCTTATGCTCTCCCTGAAAATCTCTACAACCTCTGGTTTAGTCAGTTTATCAAGATCCCATCTCCTTCAATTCCCACCTTTTTGCAGTTTCTTTTTGATGGAGGACAGATTTGTCCAGACTCCAAGTGATTAATTCCATTGTCACGACAAGAAAACCAATTTTTATGAAGAATATTCGTCCTGGTGAGTGTAGAGAAACACCACGATTATGGATATAGAATACACAATTGACTGCCACTAATCAATGTGTGGTTCTAATTATGTACAAAACAAACAAACAAACAAAGAGAAGTCTTTGGCTGCGAGTTTATCGGCCGGCCGCTGTGGTCGAGCGGTTCTAGGAGTTTCAGTCCGGAACCACGCGGCTACTACGGTCGCAGGTACGAATCCTCCCTCAGTCATTGATGTGTGTGATGTCCGTAGGTTAGTTAGGATTAAGTAGTTCTAAGTCTAGGGGACTGATGACCTCAGATATTAAGTCCCATAGTGCTTAGAGCCATTTGAACCATTATTTGAACCCATTTTCTCTCTCAGACATTCATTCATATTTCTTTCCCGATAAACTACCATTTGTCACGTCATGTATATAATGTACCAAAAATACGAAACCGTAGTTTTGGTGTAGCGCAACTTTAATGACATCTGAACTGGTCCTTAACATAAATTTTCGCATCCGGGAGGACGGCGGTTTGAATCTGCGCCATGCCATCGACATGTAGGTTTACCGTGATTCTCCTAAATCGCTCTAGGCACGTGCCTAACAAAACAATCCGATCTTGTTCTCCATCCCTAATGACCTCGTTGTCAATGGGGCATTAAACATCTAAATTCCTTGCTTCCTTTTCTAGACACAAATTTTAAAAGAATATTAATTTTATTTAAATGGCAGCCATTTATTTTCTGTGTATACGTGAGTCAGGCTACGTGAATTGCATTATTTGCCCATGGGGTGAATCTTGTGGCAAAACAAGCCTGTCTCCTTGCGATGTTGCTGGTGTATCATAAGTGTGTGAATATATGTTGAAAAAGGTCCCGAGTTCGAGTCTCGGTCCGCCACAGTTTTCATCTGCCATGAATTTTCATGCTGAAAAGTGCTCACAAGGAAACCGTACTATCTTCTCCTCGCCGATTTTATTCGTATTCACAACTAATGTAGCACATGACTAGTACTTCAACACATGTAAACAGGAAGACGCCACTCTCAACAGTTCTCGAGAAATTCGAGTCCGAAACCCTTAGGCGCGCTTGTACACCTCTTACGGAACGCGTGCGTTCGCGCCTGCAAAAATTCCTCCCTCATTACGTGTGCTGTATGTCACAACAATTATTGTTTTCCATATTTTTACGATCAGCATCATTCTGATTCGTGCACTGCTCCGTTGGTTACAAATTATATTTTTCACAAACGTAGGCACAATAATATAAATAAAGGTAGTATACTGATTTGATTGAAAGATCTTGTTTGACTAATTTTTCATTTTCAGTCTACTTACATTTTTTCAGGATAAAGATAATGACAATAATAAATGATTATTAGATATTGATAATTATTAGAGTCATAATAAATCTATTGTTTGAATTACGCGAGAATGAAACAAAATGCCAGCAGCGAGATTCGATCCAGAGACCTCATGTTTACGAAAGCAAGTGGCCATAGAAAGTATATAAACGCGCCTAAAATTTTCAAACTCTGTTTTCTCGAAAACGGTTGAGAGTTGTGTCTTCTAGTTTACAAATGTTCAGGTGCTAATCGTGCACTACACGCCCTGTCAATATTAATAAAACTGATAATGGGACATTTGTTCAGTCCCCTTGTTAGTATGTCTCAGAAAATTCCTCCTAAGAGCAATATACAAATCTATGATAGTTGTTACACTGGGCAAAATTACATATTGTTTACAATCGGTGCGTACCAGTCAAGACGTCACGCCTGAAAGCACAACGGTGTAGCGCGTACTGGAAACCGAGAGATTTCTGGATAAAATCTCTTCCGGACCACAGAACATTTGCATTTAATCTAGCTTACACCTCTCGAAGATGCGAATACTATCCAGGATCGACACGCGGTTCGGATTTCTCATTAAATTATAGGTCCCCCTTCCCTGTCTGGTAACTGGGTTTGTTCGGGGACACGCAAAGTGGCGTCCTACTGAAATTCTAGCACCCGATCATTCAGTCATACGGAATAATAACGATTTTTTTGAATCGTCAGTCTTCTGACTGGTTTGATGTCCTCTGCTGTGCCAACTTTTCCGTCTCAGAGTAGCACTCGGAACCTACGACTTCAATTATTTGCTGGATGTATTCTGTCTTCCTCTACAGTTTTTACTCTCTACAGCTCCCTCTAGTACCATGGAAGTCATTCCCTCATATCTTAACGGATGTACTATCATCCTGTCCCTTTTTCTTGTCAGTGTTTTCCATATACTCCTTTCCTCTCCGATTCTGCGGAGAAGGTCCTCATTCCTTTCCTAATCAGTCCACCTAATTGTCAAGACACGTCTATAGCGCCTCATCTCAAATACTTGGATTATCTTCCGTTCTCGTTTTCCCAGACTCCACATTTCGCTACCATACAATTCAGTACATTCCCAGAAATTTCTTTGTCCATTTTAAGGCCTTTGTTTCATACTAGTAGACTTCTCCTGGCCAGGAACCCCCAGTGCCAGTCTGCTTCTGATGCCCTCCTCGCTCCTTGGGTTATTTTGCTGCCTTAACTTCATCTATTTCCTGCTCACCAATTGTTATGCTGAGTTTCTTGCTGCTCTCGTTTCTGATACTTCTCATCACTCTCGTCGTTCTTCCATTTGCTCTCAATCTGTATTCTGTACTCATTAGACTGTTCATCCCATTCAACACATCCTGTAATTCTTCTTCCCTTTCACTGATGATAGCAATATCATAAGCGAATGTTATCATTGATATCCTTTCACCTTTAAATTTAATCCCACTTTTGAGACTTACTTTTATTGGCTGTTATCGCTTCATCGTTGCATAGATTAACAGTAAGACCGAAAGAACACATCACTGTCTTACGCCCTTTTAATCCGAACACTTTGTTCTTGGTCTTCCATTTTATTATCCTCACTTTCCTCTTGCACATATCGTTCGTTAGCAGTCTTTCCCCGTAGCTTACTCCTATTTTTTCTCAGAATTTCCATCATCTTGCGCGATATCACATTGTCGAACGCATTTTCGAGCTTGGTAAATCCTCTGAACATGTCTTGATTTAGCCGGCCTGGGTGGCCGAGGGGTTCTAGGCGCTTCAGTCCGGCACCGCGCGACTGCTATGGTCGCAGGTTCGAATCCTGCCTCGGGCATGGATGTGTGTGATGTCCTTAGGTTAGTTAGGTTTAAGTAGTTCTAAGTTCTAGGGGACTGATGCCCTCAGCAGTTAAGTCCCATAGTGCTCAGAGCCATTTTGTCTTAATTTATCTTCAGTTATAATTCCATTTTGAACCGCAACTCTGGTGCCTTTAACTTTCCTAGAGCCGAAGTACTGGAGGGCACTAGGAAATGGCGTTAAGGTCCTAGACCAAATGAAGGGAAACTCCTGATCTACACCTCCACGCGATAGAAAGTGGGCAACCTCAATTCATGTGATGGCTAACGTAGACAGGGACCGAGGGATGGCCGGGATAAGTCATCACCCTAGCATGCGCCGGACAGGGCACCCTCTTGCCCTGGAAATGAGAAATCATCTCCAAAGGCGGAAGAACCAGTTGATGGTCAACGGCATAGGATGTGGAAGGCAACGGGAAACCACCACATTAAAGAACGACGGTTATCCCAAGCATCAGCAGTAAACCATGTCAGTATCTTCTGTAAAATTTTCCGGAGATAAAATAGTCCCACAGTCGGATCTCCGGGGGGGGACTGCAAAGGATACAGACAACGTGAAGGAAAAGAATCCCAATTTCAACATAGCCACTTGGAATGTGAGAAAATGCTTCAGTGTAGCAAGCTAGAAAATGTAAAACTTGAAATGGAACGACTGGAAATCGATATTCTAAGCATATCGGAAATGAGATGGCCCCAGCCAGGTGATTTCTGGTCTGGAGAATACAGAGTCATTCACACCGGAACTGACCAAGATAGACCAGAAATGGGAGGACCTGGAGTAATTGTGAGGAAAAACTATGACTCACGTGTCAAAGGATATGTCTCGAATAATACTAGTCAAACCAAAGGACACTGTGATAATGCGAATATACATGCCAACATCCAAAGAAGGAGGTGCAGTCATTGACGAAGTATACGAAGAAATAAGTAATGCGATGAGAAATGTTAAGGGAGATGAAAACCTGATTGCCATGGGGTACTGGAACGCGATTGTGGGTGAAGAACCGGAGGAAGGAATTGTTGGCAAATATGGACTTGGAAGAAGAAATGAAAGAGGACACCGACTAATCGAGTTCTGCTCGATGCACCAATTAGTTGTTGCAAACACACTTTTCCAACATCACAAACGAAGAAGGTGCACATGGAAGGCCCCTGGAGACCTGAGGAGACAACAGATTGATTAGGTCTACATTCTAGTGAAAGCACGTTTTAGGAACCAGGTAAAAAATTGCAGGAGCTGTCCACCTGCAGACACAGGCAGTGATCATAACCTGGTCGTGATGAAAAGTTCACTGAGATTAAAACGTTTGAAGAAGAAGCCAGTAAAACTTAAAGGGGAACTAGAAAAACTGAAAACTGAGGGATTGGCAAAGCGTTACGCTCATGAAACAGATAACCTAGCTAAGAATTTTCAACATGGTGGAGTAAATGAAGACTGGGATCAAATTAAATCTGGTATATACAAAGCAGCAGAAAAGATAGTTGGAAGAACTGAACCCAAAAACAAGAGGAAATTGATTACAGCAGATATTATTGAGCTCATAGGAAAAATGAGATTATAAAAAAATGCAACTGATGAACAAGGAAAAGCTGAATACAGAAGACTAAGGAATTTAGTTAATAGAGAAGCTAGGAAAGCAAAAGAAAATTTTCTTAAAGAAATGCGCAGAGAAGTGGAAGCAAATATGCAAAACGGAAGAACTGATTTAGCCTACAGAACAGCAAATCAATTTTTTAACAAACGTAAAACACCACTCTCAGGCACAATAGAAAATAAAGAGGGGAAAATGCTGTTTGGTGAAGACATGGAAAGAATACATAGAGGAGTTGTATGCCGGAACACCTCTTTCGGAGGAAGTCACAGGAAGAGAAGAAGAGCAAGTAGACGAAGATGACAAGGGAGATGACATTCTGCAAGAAGAATTTGACAGAGCGCTAAGAGAACTACGGGACAACAAAGCAACGGGTATTGATGACATCCCTGCAGAACTAATAAAGAATGCTGGTGACAGCATGAAAATGATGCTGCTTAAACTTAATAGGTCCATCTATAACACAGGAGAGATTCCGACAGACTTCCAGAAACGTATCATTGTTCCTGTACCAAAGAAGGCAGCAGCTGCAAAATGCGAGCAGTACCGAACTCTAAGCCTAATATCACATGCATCAAAAATTCTCATAAAGATAGTTCTGAAGAGAACTGAAGAGAAGGTGGAGGATATCCTGAGTGTAGATCAATTTGGCTTCAGAAGGGGATAGGGGACAAGAGAGGCGATTCTGGCACTGAGACTCGTTATCGAAAAGCAATTACAGAAAAATAAACCAACTTATATTGCCTTTGTAGACATGGAAAAACCATTCGATAACGTTATCTGACAAGAGATGCTCAGAGTGCTGAGGAAAAGTGGAATAAAGTACAAAGACATCCGCGTGATACTCAGTTTCTATAGGAATGAGGTGGCAGTGATTAGGAACTGTCACCAGGAACAAGGAGCAAATGTTAGAAAAGGGGTAAGACAAGGATGTGCTCTCTCTCCTCTTATATTCAGTGCTTACATCCAGGAACCTATAGACCAAGTTTGAGAAACTACTGAGGTGAGGATCAAAATTAATGCTACGTTATGCAGATGATATTGCTATAGTCACGGAGAAAAAAGATGATCTAAAGTCCTCAGAACAATGGAAAAAATTCCATGCAATCTGTATGGAGTGAGAATAAAGAAGAAAAAGGACTAAAGTGATGGTATGCAGTACAGGAGCAGAATAAGAATATATGGCTCTGAGCACTATGGGACTTAACATCTATGGTCATCAGTGCCCTAGAACTTAGAACTACTTAAACCTAACTAACCTAAGGACATCACACAACAGCAGAATATGAACCTCTGAGAATGAGAATTGGAAGAGAGGAGCTGGAAGTGCTAGAGGAATTTACTTACCTCGGAATCAAAATCACAAGAGATGGTAGAAGGCGGAAAGAAATTGCGACCAGCATACAAAATGCCAAAATTTCATTTAATCGGAGAACGAACATACTCACCAGCAACAACATCAGTCTGAAAATAAGGAAATGTATCAAGAAAACTTTCGGTTGGAGTGTGGCCCTATATGTATGTGAAACTTGGACGATTGGAAGAGGAGAGAGAATACGGCTAGAGGCCCTGGAGATGTGGTGCTATAGAAGGATGATGAAGATCAGCTGGAGAGAGAAAGTAACAAATGAAGAGGCGCTTAGAAGAGCACAGGAAACTAGATCTCTGTGGAGGCACATCCAAACAAGAAGAGACAAACTTGTAGGGCACATCCTACGACACAACAACATCATTGGCACAATAGCAGAAGGAGCTACTGAGGGAAGGAATCGGCGGGGGTGACCGAGGATATCATACATGCAACAGATCATGAATGACGTTGGATGTAACGCATACGTGGAAATGAAGAGGAAGGCAGACAGAAGAGAGGAATGGTGCTCTGCTGCAAACCAACCTCAGGGTTGAACACTAAAAGAAAAAAAGAGCCAAGTGGTCGTCTTCTAACGGATCCTCAATTTTCTTTCCCATTCTAATAATTATACCAATCAGGAAATATATGATGTATCAAGTTTATTTTTGGAAAATTGAAATACATCGGAAGAAACGTTTATAAATGGCGCCAGTCCCTTAGCCTGCCACACGACACCATCCGCGCATGCGCCGTGGCCCCAGCGCCAACACAGTAGAGCGCCAATCTTATCTGCAGCGTGTGGCAAACGGCGCATGCGCCGTGCCCCCAGCGGCCTGTGCGCATGCGCCGTGCCCCGCGCGGCGCGCTCGAACATCGACCTGTTGGCGCGGCGGCCGGCGCGGCCAGTGTGCTATGGACCGCTGGCGAGGCAAGGTCGCTCTAGTGACTGGCGCCTCGGCGGGCATCGGACGCGCCGTCGCCAAGGAGCTGGTGCAGCAGGGGCTGGTCGTCGTGGGCGTAGCCAGGAGGCTCGACCTGCTGGAGGTACGCACTCCACGCTACGAGAGCGTAGGCTTCCGCAGCCGGTATCAAGCTGAGTATCGTGATTTCGGGCGTACCTCTGCGTCATTTTATAAAGTACTAAAATATCAGATTTTTCAAAAACTGTGACATTGTCGCGAATAAAACAGTGACTCGTATATATAGTTGTTGTTGTTACTGTGGTCTTCAGTCCTGAGACTGGTTTGATGGAGCTCTCCATGCTAATCTATCCTGTGCAATCTCCTTCATCTCCCAGTACCTACTGCAAGCTACATCCTTCTGAATCTGCTTAGTGTATTCATCTCTTGGTCTCCCTCTACGATTTTTACACTCAACGCTACCCTCCAATGCTAAATTTGTGATCCCTTGATGCCTCAGGACATGTCCTACCAACCGTTCCCTTCTTCTAGTCAAGTTGGGTCACAAACTTCTCTTCTCCCAAATCCTATTCAATACCTCCTCATTAGTTACGTGATCTACCCACCTAATCTTCAACATTCTTCTGTAGCACCACATATCGAAAGCTTCTATTCTCTTCTTGTCAAAACTATTTATCGTCCATGTTTCACTTCCATACATGGCTACACTCCATACAAATACTTTCAGAAACGACTTCCTGACACTTAAATCTATACTCGATGTTAACAAATTTCTCTTCTTCAGAAACGCTTTCCTTGCCATTGCCAGTCTACACTTTATATCCTCTCTACTTCGACCACCATCAGTTATTTTGCTCCCCAAATAGCAAAACTCCTTTACTACGTTAAGTGTCTCATTTCATAATCTAATTCCCTCAGCATCACCCGACTTAATTCGACTACATTCCATTATCCTCGTTTTGCTTTTGTTGATGTTCATCTTATATCCTCCTTTCAATATAGTAAGTTTCCTTTAATTTACGTCTATGGTCACAAACTTTTTGTTAACAGATTACCGGTTTCGGTCTATAATGACCATCATCAGATCTGTTTTATAAAAAAACAGTCCTAATGTACTGCAGCTATAGTGGCATTGAACATTTGACGATGCCACTATGGCTGCAGTTCATTAGGACTTTGTTTTTATCAAACAGATCTGATGATGGTCATTATAGACCGAAACCGGTAATCTGTCAACAAAAAGTTTGTGACCATAGACGTAAATTAAAGGAAACTTACTAAAATATCCGACGTTTCAGCCCTGTAGCAGCCGCCTTTCTCAGGGTGTAGACTGTCTAAAACATGGCCAAATTTAATAGAATGACGTGGGGATACGTTCAGAAATATTTTTATGAGGTTGAACGACGCAGTGTTACCGACAACTGCTCTATTCTGTCGGTTAGCTATAGCGTCATGACGGATATGCACGTCTCTTCTTTTAAATTTTATTTTGGCCATTTGGGTAGGGCGGGCTAGTTAGCGCCCTCTGTTTCTTATTTTTACCAATGGCCTTGCCGGTTGTTCCCGTCGGATCGCCGAAGTTAAGCGCTGTCGGGCCTGGCTAGCATTTGGGTGGATTATCGTTCGGTTTGCCGAGCACTGTTGGAAACGTGGTGTATTCAACCACTGTGAGGTAGATCGAGGAGCGACTCGATTGAGAAGCAGCGGCTCCAGCCATGAAAGCTGACAACGGCCCAGAGAGCGGTGTGCTGAGCTCATGCCCCTCCAAATCCGCATCCAGTGACGCCTGTGGTCGAAGGATGACACGGTGGTCGGTCAGTTCGGTCGGAAAGGGGATATCTTACTTTTATTCTGAGTTCGTGGTTCTCTTTAGTCAGCTCCCAGGAAAATGGGACGAAGGGGTTTCCAACCTATATACTGGAGCATCCGAAGTTCACTGGCAAAACTTCGAAAGTTGTTAGAGGATATTGTCCGAGCATTTTGGTAGCCGTGGTCACCTGTGCCTCATTACAGAGTAATTACATGTCAAGACACAAAGGAGTTGATGATATTGTCCGCCAGCAGGCATTGATTTCAATCAATGGGGAAAGTCGAAAATTTTTGCTGGACGTGGATTCGAACCTAGGTTTCCTGCTTACTTTTTTTTGTGATCTCATTTTGTTCGATACTGTTCGTTGCATCTGTTCGTTGCGGACGTCCCCTGACACCACTTGAAGGTCATTGTTGAGCCATTCACTCAGTTTTTTTTATTACAGAGGGCAGCTAACTCTCTGAACTAACACGCTGAGGTACCGTGCAGCACTTACTGAGCACATAACGCTGCCACTGCGCCATCCGGGCACAGTGATCACCGCAGCTGCGTAGCATACCACCCGGCAGACCCAAATTTTCAACTCATCAACACACTAGTGATGTAGCGCCCCTGGCCCATTATCCTCATAACTCGCGGCATGTCGCCGATTTCCGTAACAGTCAAGGATTGTGCACATCCACACTGAAGTGGTCGTCCTCAACTAATTGTGTGTTACCACGTAAGTAGTGTGTGGTTAAGTTGAGAATTTGGGTTTGACTGGAGGTGTGCTTGGGTTACCCGTGCAGTTGTCGTGATCACTGTGTCTGGATGGTGCAATCGCGGCGTATCCGCCTAGTAAGCAGGAGACCTCGGTTCTAATCCCGGTCCGGCACTAATTTTCAATTTTCCCCAGTGGTTTCCCCTCTGGCATTAGTCCCTTCATGTCTTGATTCAGAGTGGGTGCGGGATCAAAAATGGTGTCTGTTCTTTCGGACGGCTTTCGGACACATCCGAAAAAACAGACAACAAATATTACTTTTGTTAGAATTCTTGTCCTATTTACGTGTCTCGAGTTTGGTTTCGCGGCATTGTTAGTTGGTAGCAGTGGTGCACAGTTGTATCGATAGATTTACTGATGGAGAATTGGCCAGTATTTACCTAGTGTATATGTTCAGTGAATGCAATGGAAGAGCGGAACAACACTTTACGCTCAGCTGTTCTCTCGTCATCGTATTTATGCATCTCAGACTTGTTACACCGGTCTCTGTTTTGTGTTGCACGTTCTGGTTCAAATGGTTCAAATGGCTCTCAGCACTATGGGACTTAACTGCTGAGATCATCAGTCCCCTAGAACTTAGAACTACTTCAACCTAACTAACCTAAGGACATCACACACATCCATGCCCGAGGCAGGATTCGAACCTGCGACCGTAGCAGTCGCGCGGTTCCAGACTGTAGCGCGTAGAACCGCTCGGCCACCCCGACCGGCGCACGTTCTGGTGACTGCATATTACAGACCTTGTTTTTACTGTTGTGCAGGTACTTTTACAGGCAGAAGGTAACTGGGATAACAACTCAAATAACTCGTAACTATTTAATTTCGTAGACTTCGATAGCGAGAATCAGTCATGGTCAGTTTCGACGTAAAGTCACTATCCACAAGCTTGCGAGTAGACGAAGCTGTATCCTAAGAGAGCATGCTGTGCCACACTCTGGTTTACTTATGTTTGTCATCAGCGTACTTCATATCTCAATAAAAATACTACGAGCAAACTGACGGTGTAGCAATGGGTTCCCTCCTATCCCTGTTACTAACCGACATATTCATGGACGCCTCCGAGGAAACGTCACTTTGTTCCGCTTCTCTATACTCACGTTGCTAGTTCACATACGTGGAAGACCCCTTCGCTCTATGGCCCTTTGGTGAGGTGAAGCTAGACAGGTTTCACGAATACTTGAAAAAATGCACGAGAAGATCCAGTTCACGTTCGGAGCAACCCTAGACATAGAAGTATATAGGACGAAGGAGTTGTAAAACTACCATAGGCTATCGCTGTCTGTCATAAGTAAAACGGTAGTTTTCATAGTAGCCGTGGTCAGTAAATATCGTAACCATATTATTCATACTTTGTGTTGTATATCTGTAAGAGGTTACCACATTTCGATAGCTTCTTTACACGGAGTCTTACCAGATTCCACTGTCTGCAAACTGAGTGAGGATATATAAAGGACCACGTAAACTAGTTATCTTCCTACCTGTCACTTAAAAATTAATAGAATTTATGGAAAATTGAAACTGTCAATGTTTGATTCAGGGTTTATTCGAAAATTATTTATTTGTAACCTGAAACTGAGATATGTAGTAGCAAAAATAATAAAAGCTTTACAGGTGTATCGTGTAGCGCTAGGAAACAAAATTTCCTCAAATAAAGGTATAATTAAAAAGGAAAGCAAAACAGAAACATATCGACATTGTTTCGTACTTCGTCGAGCTAATGTAAAACATGTTTCTGTTATTCACAAACAACTTTCGCACTTAACAGTAAAAACGGCAAAGACCTGCCTTTAATCATAATGAAGCATGTTCCATCAAGTACAAAATAACAGATCGAATTATATACACATATCAATAAAAGTTATGCATCATCTCGGTTTCGCGAGTTTCAGAACCTGTACAGAAAACTGAAACGGGCATCAACATAAACATCATTTTCGCTCTTTTTATTGGTCAAGATAAACACACATTGCATGTTGTACCACCATACAGCTAGACCTTCCGAGGTGTACACACCGGTACCTCTAATACCCTGTAGCACGTCCTCTTGCGTTGATGCATGCCTGTATTCGTCGTGGCATACTGTCCACAAGTTCATCAAGGCACTGTTGGTCCAGATTGTCCCACTCCTCAACGGCGATTCGGCGTAGATCCCTCAGAGTGGTTGCTGGGCCACGTCGTCCACAAACAGCCCTTTTCAATCTATCCCAGGCATATTCGGTACGGTTCACGTCTGGAGAACATGTTGGCCACTCTAGTCGAGCGATGTCGTTATCCGGAAGAAAGTCATTCACAATATCTACACGATGGGGGCGCCAGTTGTCGTCCATGAAGACGAATGTCTCGCCAATATGCTGCCGATATGGATTCACTATCGGTCGTAGGATGGCATTCAGGCATCGTACAGCCGTTATGGCGCCTTCCTTGACCACCAGCGGCGTACGTCAGCCCCACATAATGCCACCCCAAAACATCAGGGAACCTCCAACTTGCTGCACTCGCTGGGCAATGTGTCTAAGGCGTTCAGCCTGACCGGGTTGCCTCCAAACAAGTCACGGACGATTGTCAGGTTGAAGGCATATGCGACACTCATCGGTGAAGAAAACGTGATGTCAATCTGAGTGGTCCATTCGGCATGTTGTTGGGCCCATCTGTGCCGCGCTGCATGGTATCGTGGTTGCAAAGATGGACCTCGCCATGGACGTTGGGTGTGAAGTTGCGCGTCATGGAGTCTACTGCGCACAGTTTGAGTCGTAACACAGGACGTCCTGTGGCTGCACGAAAAGCATTATTCAGCATGGTGGAATTGCTGTCAGGGATCCTCCGAGCCATAATCCGTAGGTAGCTGTCATCCACTGCAGCCCTTGGGCGGCCTGAGCGAGGCATGTCATCGACAGTTCCTGTCTCTCTGTATCTCCTCCATGTCCGATCAACATCGCTTCGGTTCACAACGAGGCGCCCGGACACTTCCCTTGTTGAGAGCCCTTCCTGGCACAAAGTAACAATGCGGACGCTATAGAACCGCGGTATTGACCGTCTAAGCATGGTTGAACTACAGACAACACGAGCCGTGTACCTCCTTCCTGGTGGAATGACTGGAACTGATCCGTCTAATAGGTGCTTCTCATGCGTGGTTGCTTACATGTTTGGGCGGGTTTAGTGGCATTTCTGAACAGTCAGAGGGAATGTGTGTGTGTGTGATACGATATCCACAGTCAACGTTTATCTTCAGGAGTTCTGGGAACCGTGGTGATGCAAAACTTGTTTTGATATGTGTAGATCTTTTTATGTTTGTGTATGTAAACTGTACTTGCATTAAAAGTAGTTTCTTAGCTTACATAAAAGCCGCGAAGTTCCGCGATCAACTAATTTTTGTTGCTTGCGTCTGACTCCCATGCAGTGGATTCGGGTTGGATTGCTGGCCATGTCCGGAATTTTCTCTGCTTGATGGATAAGTGTTGTGTCGTCCTCTTCACCAGTTCGTCGACAAACAATTCGCTCAATGTGGCGGCAACTGAAAATATCTACAACTTCGCGGCCGAACTTCTCTAGGTGCGAAATCCCGGCCATCAGCGCCATACGTGGACTAACAGTGAACGAAGTGCAGTTCTAATTATTTGCTAAACAAACAAAAAACAAAGTCTTCGGTTCCCAGTTTCTCTCTTACATTCATTTCTTTTCCAACCAATGCGAACAGTACTACCTGTGATTCTATGGTTTAGTAGGTCATTTATGTACTGTACCAAAACTACCGAACCGTAGTTTTGGTAGAGCACATCTCTAGATGGCATGCCGCGGAACAGAATTTACCGGAAGCCTACACATTAGGACAGATATTTAAACGCCGAATCACACCACCACCCAGCGCAAAAGAATTCAGTTATCAATTCTCTGACCATCGGCGAGAAGCGTCTATGTAGTGATCACATTATAACACCAAAGCTTAAGAGAGAGTGAACAAAGCTCACAGCGAACGGTCCCAACCCCATATCGATCCGCACAGCCGTGGAAACCAATAACAGAACGACAGGTAGACAGGTAGACAGGTAGACAGGTAGACAGGTAGACAGGTAGACAGGTAGACAGGTAGACAGGTAGACAGGACATCGACAAAGCGCAGCCAGCAGCACGCTTACGGTGTCTAGACAATGTTGTAACCTTCCCACATAAAAATAAAAATGATAATTTTTTTAAAATATCTCGTGGAAACTGATAAATCTGACGTAAGCAGCGCGACGCCATGGCCCTGTGAAATCAGTCTGAATAAACTGAAAAATTCTTACCTCGTGATGGTGTCGCCAGATAACGCTGTCTATATATCTGCTCGCGAATGGCACAGCTTAGTGCAATGCTGGCCTAAGTACTAATGCTGGACAGATTTGTCTGAGATCTGAATTATTAGAAAAACTGACTTGGCTTATTGACATTGGTGCACAGGTGGTCTTCTGATTACTAAAGAACACATGACTATGATCTGACAAAAATTCTGAAATATTTAAAGTTAAATAAATGACTGGATCGGGACTGGTAATGACTTAAGGCAAAATTATTCCTTTTTTGTTAACTGGTAACGTTATATTCTGAAAATCCTTTACATTGTTGATGAAGATCTGCAATCCATTGTATGAAAAATTGAATATTACAAATCTGGATCAACTGGTGCTGACGAATCACAAAAAGGTTGAAACAATTTCATATTAACATCTCAGACAAATGACTTAACTACGCGCATGCCAATAAAAATAATGCAATTTACCTTACAATACAAGGCTATGAACTGCACTGCACCAGAGACAGACTACAAGTGCGCTGTAGCAGCGAGCGACTCCAACAGCTGCCGGGACTGCTCTCACCTGCGACTCTATTGGAGCAAAGACATTTTCTGTCGCAGGCAGCGCGTGAGAAGTACATCGAAATTACATTTGCTCCACCAGGGTAGTGACCCCTTACAATGTCACTGCCTGAACTGGTAAATGCCATCGACAGGTTGCTGTCCACGCCGTCTTTCCACTGCATCCGCAAGATCCAGGCTAAGCTCAATAAGTGACAAGATACAAGGGCTGGAAAAAAAGCGAGAAAGCATACATGAATACAAACGCAAATGCTAGCACGCCTGCAGGTTTGGCCACGAACAGTGACTGTGCGATGTCCTCTATACGTCGCAAGTGTCATTCGAGGTCAGAACAGTGTTGTGTGTTGGTGTGAGTGCATCGTGCAGGAGTTAAGTGCTTTCGAACGTGGCCAGATTGTCGGTGATCGTACGGTGGATGCTTCTGCAATCAAGGC
The DNA here is from genome assembly GCF_021461395.2 of Schistocerca americana. Lineage (NCBI taxonomy): Eukaryota > Metazoa > Arthropoda > Insecta > Orthoptera > Acrididae > Schistocerca > Schistocerca americana. Next base: position 208,418,169 of record NC_060127.1, on the reverse strand, counting down.
ACCAGAAGTATTTGGTGTTTCAAGGGGCACCAGATTTATGCCGCATACAGGGAAAGAGGAAGAACACCGTCCGCTAAGTCACAACTTGGACGGAAGTATGTGTTGAGAGATCGTGATAAGCTGTCGTTGAAGAGAGCTGTGACGAAAAATTAGAGGATGGCAGCTGCAAAAGTCACTGCAGAACTGAATGTCACGCTCGCGAACACTGAAAGCACCAAAACTCCAGGGGGACTCCATAGGCAGGGAACTGGAGGGTGATCTGGAATTCCAAAAGCACCCATCAAGGATGTAAAATTGCCGGCCGGTGTGGCCGTGCGGTTGTAGGCGCTTCAGTCTGGAACCGCGTGACTGCTGCGGTCGCAGGTTCGAATCCTGCCTCGGGCATGGATGTGTGTGATGCCCTTAGGTTAGTTAGGTTTAATTAGTTCTACGTTCTAGGGGATGATGACCTCAGATGTTAAGTCCCATAGTGCTCAGAGCCATTTGAACCAGGGATGTAAATGCCCGGAACATAAAAGCGTGTTGGTGGAGCCATTAAATCTGGACTGTGAAACAATGGAAGGAAGTCATTTGGTCGGATGAGTCTCGTTTCTGACCGAGTGTGAAACTGGGAAGGAATCCAGTGATGAGTTGGGGCAGCCTTATCTGGACACAGCACGGGCGCCAATGTTGCTCTGCATGCATGGTCGCACTACTGCCAAAGATTATGTGACCATTTTGGCTGACCAGCTCGGTCTCATAGTACATTGTTTGTTCCACAATCGTGACGCTGCGCTAAAAGAATACAGGGCCCCCATCTGCACTGCACGCTTCGTCCAGGACTGGTTTTGTGTTGTGAACTGTGGCATCTCGCGTGGTCACCAGGTCTCAACATTATCCAGCGTTCCTGGTCTACTTTGGAGAGGGGGGGGGGGGGGGGTGGGGGACGTGACTGTATCGACCTCTATCATCGCTACCTGATCTTGAAGGAAGAACGGTGTGAGAGTTCCCAGAAAACCACACAGGACAGTATTTATGCATTCCGAGACGACTGGAAGCTGTTTTGAATGCCAACGGTTATACTGGACCGTACTAGGCACAGTAATGTGTTTTGGTGCCTTCATGTTAATGTCCACCCCTGAAGATCCTGTGCATGTTGCAGGCGTGTGGAAGGTGGACTGTGGGTGTGGAGGAGTATACGTGGGCGTGACCGGCGGGCCAGTATCAACGCCCCTGCGGGAGCACGAGCGCTGCGTTCGACTTTGGCAGCGCGGCGAATCTTCAGTGGCCCAACACCATAAAGACTGCGGCGGGGAAACAGGATTCTTCGAAACCTGCGCACTTGACTAGCATCCTGGAATAGTGACACGGAAGGTTAGAGAGGCCACTGAAGTACCGAAGCAACCTAACAACATGACCAGGGTGAATAGACTTAGTCTGTCTCGTCTTGGCTGCCAGCCCTTAGACCCCAACGGACTGCACCAGCAACCCGTGTGACGTGACGCTACCGGAGAGTAACTGCTGCCGCGCGGGCAGAGCTCAGAATGAGAAGAGGGAGGAGTCCACACGCCTTCTGACGATTAATCACGACACACAATGAGAGGCAATAGGAGAAGCACACTCCCTCCTTGTCAGTAAATCTATTACAATAAAGTTTCTCACTACTTCAGCCTCATGAGACCAACAATATCAACGTTTTAAAAATTGTAACATAATGCCATGATCGTCAGAGCAGTCAAGACAAAAATACAGCTGACTCCCGACAGCAAAAATACACCAGCAGACCCAGAAGAGGACCACTACAACCGTGGCCGAAACTTTTTTTTTCACAAAATGACGCGGCACCATACGCAAAAAAACTTCCATTTTCAATCATAATTACATTTCTACGCTGTAAAGACTCAATTGTCACTACGAAACGCTGATACAAAAATATAGTGGTTTGAAAAGTTCTCAGAACGGAATAGAAAAAAATGTACTTACATCACTAAAACTTTTTTATTTTACGATGTAGTATCTTTGTAGATTAATGCACTTGGTCCAACTATGTTCCAGTGCCTTGGTACCTTCTCGAAAATCAGTTTGCTCCAGGCCTGCAAAGTACGAGGATTGGAGCTTAAATAGTGGCAACTATTTATACACAACTTTTACAAAAGAGTTACATGTCTGCACCTGTTACTGTCCTTCAAAGTAGTCACCAGCGTTGTGTAGAACTCGTTGCCAGCGACGTGGAAGGCGTAGTATACCGTTAGCAGAGCCTGTTCCCTTGATGGTGCGAATGGAGCGGTCTAAAGCTATGGTGATTCTCGTGTACGACTGTGATGGAAATGGAAATGTCGTGTGGCTAGGGCCTCCCGTCGGGTAGACAGTTCGCCTGGTGCAAGTCTTCCGAGGTGACGCCACTTCGGCGACTTGCGTGTCGATGGGGATGAAATGATGATGAAAGACACACAACACCCAGTCATCACGAGGCAGAGAAAATCCCTGGCTCCGCCGGGAATCGAACCCGGGACCCCGTGTGCGGGAAGCGAGAACGCTACCGCAAGACGACGAGCTGCGGACTACGACTGTGATGGTGTTGTCCTAACGCATTTCGTTCCTCCACAGTAGACCGTCAATGCACAGTATTACTGTTCGTGTTTGCGAAAGAACCGGTGACAGTTTCTTCGCAACCCACCCATCATTTTGCACGACAATGCGCGGACGCATACAGCGCAAGCTGTGGCTGCTCTGTTCGGTCGATGGGACTTGAGTCCTTGTGACTTTGATTTGATTCCGAAGATGAAGGAAGCACTTCGTGGCATTCGCTTCAGAACTGTTCTAGAGATCTGACAGTCAGTAGACCGCGCCATTCGCACCATCAACAGAACAGGCTTTGCTAACGGTATACTACGCCTTCCACATCGCTGGCAACGGGTTCTACACAACGCTGGTGACTGCTTTGAAGGACAGTAGCAGGTGCAAACATGTAACTCTTTTTGTATCGGTTGTGAATAAATACTTGTCAGTATTTAAGTTCCAACCGTCGTAGTTGTCAACTCCGGTGATGAGTTTTTCGTCTGAAGTGAATCTTCGTCCAGCGAGAAAAATTTTCAATTTTGGGAAGAGATGGAATTCTGACTGAGCCATTATCAGGTGAATAAAGTGGGAGTGGCAACAATTCATACTTTAGTTCGTGTAATTTTCCTATGGCGACGGAACATGTGTGCGGGCGTGCATCAAGAGTCGTGGCACCCATTTTGTAGATAATTTTTTCATTTCTAATTCTTCATTTAAAATGTGATATACCCATTCAGATGACACCTGAATGCGTGAGCCATTTGACGCACATTCAACTGGCGATCCTCCATGGCCATTTTGTGCACTTTTCCAATTATTTATGCACACAGCTTCATCGTCTAAGCTCTTCCGACCAAATTTAAATTCATTTGTCCACTTGGCAACAGTTGAATATGAAGGAGCAGTCCCATTGTGTATTCTGGAAATCGGGATGAATGTCCTTTGCTTTCATACCTTTCTTTACGAAGTACTTAACCACTGTTCGAATCTCAATTTTTTTTCCATCTACACGGGAGCAGCAACACAGCCACGTCACCGCCGCATGTCTCTTCCAAGAGCGCTCACGTGCCACGTGTTTACAGGCAACAGTCCAGTGAATACCACGCGAACAACTCGTTACCCTAGCGCTGACCTCTCCTGGTGATTCCGAGAACTTTTCAGACAACCCTCGTAATGAGAAAATATTAATCAACAGGGTCTGAAATTTTAGTGATCAGGAAGGGGTTTTATGTTTAGCGTAGCTCCGTAATGCCTGGAGCAATTTGAACCAAACTTGTCACACACACATGGTAGGGCAAGTTGTTAGAGAGAAGTGATATGTACGTGCGTATGGCAAACACTTCCCCTCAAAAATGTTTCTCTTCTTCATACCTCCATTGTGTTACCACAGATGGCGTGCCACTGATCTCACTTGCACTAAGACTGCCGTAGACGCGAGGTGGTTATTTGATTCCACGACCCTGAGTGGAATGCATGAGCTCCAACAAATTTTCAGCAACCTGCAGTCTTCTATAGTTGTTGCCCCTGCGCAGAAAACTAAACTCGCGCTCGTGAAATTCGTAATCTTGAGACTGTGAGAAACTCTTAGTGAGGAACTGTTGTTTTAGAAATGATTACATTTCTAATCCGTTTGTTTGTATGGGATTAAACTCGCTTTTTATTAGAAGAACACGAGAAACTGACATTCTACCTTAGAGTTACAAATGATTTTCATTCTTCAACGAATTAATGAACTGTATATTTCCATAATTAGTATCAGACTGTTCTCAACTATATGTCCAAATAACCACACATTGCTAATAAATTCTTAACTAACACAGATAGCGGAAGACTACACTTATGTCTTCCGACACTGCCGAACCAGCTTTCACATTTACAAATTAGACATTGCAAATTAAGTCTTAACTGATGTCGCGGCGGACAATATGTCCGTCTGCCGAGACTAGCTCTGATATTACAGCCGAACCATTTCGCCCGCTAGCAAACTTAGGCGCGTTCTGAAGATTACCGAAGTGCTTCCTCTGCCTTTACGATTACCATTTGTTTATTATTCTGCTTGTTATTAATACTTATGAAATAATGGAATGATAGCACGCGATTGAGAGATGTTTTAATTTGAAATGCAAGTAAATATGTTGTTTAGTTTGTCTAATATTAATAACAGAAGAGTATCATTTTGGCGTGCTACTTCCGAACGCAGCAACCAGTCGCGGAGAAGGACCAAAATTTAGGCTTTTTTTTTATTAAAAATGAAATTCCTCCATCTGTACTTAAGATTTTTTATTTACTTCGCTAGTAGTTTCGACGTTGCGTCAACGCCACCTTCAGACCCGTACACTTTCATGAAATCAGTTCTGTGCCATACTTTTTTCATGAAAGTGTACGGGCATGAAGATGGCGTTGACGCAGTGTCGAAACTAGTAGCGAAGTAAATAAAAAATCTTAAGTACAGATGGAGGAATTTCATTTTTAATAAAAATTATACCAGCTGTGTTCCACCTTCATCCAGCTTAAATATGGATGTACGAAGACACAATTTAGGTGGTCTTTCTCACTATCTGTGATCGATACCTCACACCATCTTATGTCATCTCGCCACAGCTGCCTTCTCAACTCCTCTAAGAAGAGCTTCTTTTAGCTGAACATGAAGGCTGGAAAGCCAGAAACAGTACAATGGCGTAGTACCAGAAGACAATTATCGTGTCGATAATACATCCCTACCACCAGTTTCCATGGGAATAGGGGAGATGGTGGAGGGAAAGTATTGTTATCTACACATTATTCTGGAACCAAAAAGTCTAACGAGAAAAAATGTTTAGCAATACGATCCAGTTACCATGGGGTAAAGCAGCTCTATTTGTTGGGGTGAGGGTCGGAAAGTAGTGAAATTTGAACTAAACTCTGAAACGTTTGGGACAATTTCAACCAACCGTGATATGTACGCGACTTAGTGTATGGAAAAATATACTGTAACATTATGAACACCGAGTGTTCTGGTTGGGTAGGGATAGGGGAGGTAATTTGCTATCTAAGATAAACTAAGATAAGAGGGAGAATTACTATATGTAGTATTTGCCTCGCAGTCAAGTAAACTGTGTCACGGTACCTCGCTTGGCTTGACATTGGGGGGTGGGGGTTGAAATTATAATTTACATCTGAGCTGGTAACAGTACAAAGCACATAAACGTATCCTGTGCACATGTGTGTTTGTTTGTTGGCGATTGAACTGCAGTGTAAGGTATTCGCACATTTCTTGTTTTGGCTGCCTTTTAATCCTTAGTACACTTTTTGCATAATCAGTACTGTGTCAACCACCTTCAACCACATAACTATGTTGAACTGTCAAATAGAAACATCTTCAGCCGTCTAAATTTCCGGTTGTTATTTCCAGTGGGCAACGAGTTTCAGCCCTGCATTACGTCATCTTCAGGCCCCCTAACGGATACGTTGGAAGAATCCCACCTCTGGTCCAGTCATAATAGTGCCAGCATTCAGTGACTGGTACCCGTAGATTTCGTAACGCAGCAATCCTTCGATTATCGCTTGCGTTGCGGTAGTGTCAGATTATAAGCAGCCTTTTTAATCGTACATTAATAAATGTCAGTAAACAGTATTTCGCTTGAACTCAGTCTTTTACCGGCCAGCACAAGCCAGGAGTGCAGAGGTCCCACACACTCTGCGCGGGGGTGTCTCTCGTGTCCAGGGTGTGGCCACGAGGGATGGGCGACTATTCCTCTGTATTTTCTCTTACGAAAGGACAGTAAGAGACTCACAGAACACGGACACTGACTGCGTGTTGGGTGGCGTAAGGGTTGCTGGTGCAGTCGCTCTGTCTGGGCACGCCCCCCCCCCCCCCTCCCACCTCTGCGCAAGTCTAATTGTGAGGTACAAATTTAGAGCTACCAGTTGTGCGAATTTTTTAAGCCAGAGTGTCCTGATCGAACGCCACCGTGGCGGGTGTTGGCTAGCAAGTTTCTCCACCAGGGTAGGAGTGCCAGACTTTCTAATTTAAAATAAGGGTTTCTGAAAACTGCTAACACGTTATACGATGCAGGATGTAACACTACACTATCGAATTTTGCTATAGTATTTGAATTTTTAGCTTTGCTGAATCCAGTGGCATTTTTGTTCGCGTAATGGTGTTCTAAGCATCAGTTCTAGAACTAAATACCAACATAAACCTACATACACGCACGTTTGAGTATATGCTTGTAAAACTAATTTAATGACAGCGGGGACACTAATGCGCTGCGCAGTAGGTTCGTTATTGCTATGATGTCAAGGTACAGTTCGACCTTTCGCTCAGAGTATTTCGATAATCGAAGTTACCTAAATGGGAAAGATACTGCATTTCAGGCACGCAGTAGTACATTAGAATGCAATACGGAAGAAAAGTTGTTAAGTACGCGAGACTGAAAAAAAAAAATAAGGTCCAACATACGTGACAACCTGGGAAATGCAAGGGAGCTGGCAACCCTAGCCCACGGACATTTCCCTCGTTTGAAAGAAAATAATTGTCGGTGGCGTTTCAAGTCCTTCTGAATAATAGAACACACAGATCGAACTGACGCTGGAAGCTTTCCCTTCTTGCGTGGGATTGGCCAGCCGACTATTTTCTAGATTTTCTAAGGAAGAGGGCCTCCTACATTCGGTCTCCCCTCACCACTGGTTAATTGCTTGTTATAGATTTTCATTGCGTAACGTAAATTGGAGAATATCTTTTGCGGGACGCATCGGCAAAGCAGAGAAAGGGAGCCTATGAGACCCTCTGATGTTAGATTTCGAGGGAAGCAGGTATGCCGACTGTGGTGTAAAATCTCGTCGGAGGCAGATGGTCTGTCTCTCTGACGTAACAGACTCTGGGTGGCGCATACCGTGTCTCCACGCGCTGGCGCACGGTTCTGGTTTGGAAGGCGGTGCCTAGATGGGTAGGATGTAGGTTCGAGTTCGCTTTCGTAATTCCGCCTAGATTCTTACGGAGAAGTGAGATTTATTCTCTCCCACGCCAATCATGTCATCATTTCCGTTCTACGTTTGGCGACTGGACGTAAATTAAGGGGGCATTGTATGTCAAATTCGTTGAAATTTGAAATTTTCTGTTTTCTACTCCATAATGTACTTTGGACTTTCCTGATCTTTTTGGTGTATAATACATTAAAATCAGACAATTGTGAGACCTTGAAATAATATTTTGAATGGTGACCTGTGACTGTCAAATTTCGCGGCTACGCATGTATACTGCCACAGTTGAGCAGTCATATCTTGGGAACTACACGATCTAGAAGGCTGTAAATTGCTTTGTTTTGTGCCTACTGCTACGTCACAGAAGTTGGCATTACGATTAAACAAATCAGCCCTTTCCTTCTTATACTAGTTTTCGTTGAAAGTAGTGTGATTATCGGCTATTTTGGTAGTAAGCTTACTTCTATTGCTATTTACACGTAAATAAAATGATTTAGATAAGATGAAAAGGGTGTGTGGAACACTTTCTTTCATCGAATGTCAACCGATGAAAAGCCATGTCATGCTTTGTGACCACCTTCACCAAACACTTGGTGTAAAGCTGAATTTTCTGGCACCCTGCATGAATTTACACATAAACATTCTCTTCCTTTGGCAATAATGCAGGCAATCAAACCTATGTACAAGGATTTGGCAAATCCTGAGCCACTAAAGAAGTGTTTACATGGGAAGACCCAGAATGTGAAAGAGTCCATCAATAATGTTGTGTGGTGCTGTGTGCCTAAAAATGTATTTGTTGGCCTTATGACTCTGAAGTTGGCAGTGTCTGATGCTGTAGTAACTTTTAATGGTGGAAACTATTATGAAACGTCCCCTTTGAACAATTTATACAGGACTGTGCTTAAACTGACACACAATATTTTGTTAACGCAACGCAATCTGACTTTCAGAATTCTCTACAAAAGAATGGCCCTGACTAACATTAAACTATACCTTTCACAAATCACTTACCTCACAAAAATCTTCGCTGCTCAAGCTACTGCAATACAGCGAGCGCCACTACTGCCAGCTAAATAAAAGATTCAAACTATGGAAGGCACTAACTACTGATAGGGATAGTTAGCAAATGAAAGATATTAATAGAGGACAAACAATGTATTTACCTTGATATCATCATATATAAATATAGCAGTTCATGACAAATTACAAATCTCCGCCATCTCTCTCCCCACATCCACCACTGCTGGCGGCTCACCTCCAACTGCGCAACGCTACGCGCTGTTCACATCCAGCTGCCGCTGCCCAACACTACAATGGCAGACAACAATGCAAACTAGCCACAGACTGCACACAGCACAGCCAGTGATTTTCATATTGAGCGCTACGTAACGTTGCCAATAAGAAAACATAAACAGCCTACTTACATAGAGAAAACATAAACAGCCTACTTACATAGCCCCCATGCTCCCCACAAAAAATTTTACAAATTTTTTTTTTGGGCAGTGGCCAATAATGATTTGATAAAATTTTTCATAATTACAATAACGAAGAAATCAAATGCACACACTTATTGATACAATGTTGGTCAGAAGCTAAAATTTTCTCAGTCCATAAAGATAGTCCAGATCATCCATCATAATAGTAATTACAGGTTTTTTTTCACAAAGTCTCATTAGTAAAAGAAATTGCACACAGAAGTAGTGGATTTCCATGCAGTCTTGAAGAAGTAGTGTTGTCCTTCCAACGGAAAGACAGTGCTGACTCGACATGCAGACAGGTAATGGGCCACAATGGAGCAAACCCACAGCAGTGTCATTCGAAGTTTTGAAGAATATTGGTAGGTAGGTCATCACAGAGCAGACCCACTGGAGTCCTGGTAGAGATTGTGGTATTGGTGGGCCACCAGAGGTGCAGACCCACTGCAGTCCTTGTAGAAATAATGGTACTGGTGAGTCAGCAAAGGTGTAGACCCACTGTAGTCCTTGTAGAAATGGCCAGCAGCCATCTGTTGCGACTGTGCAGGTGCACAATCACCATCGAAGAGTCTTGCAGAGAATATAGCAAGTCCATAAACCACCACTTGTGCACTCACAACGTTTTTGGAATTGTCCTTAGAACCAGCAATGCTGTTATCCAGTCCCTTGCAGAATTATTAACACACGTGCAAACACGAACAGTCCCTACTTCTCACATATTGTCCATATACTATGACCAACAGAAACGTGTGCAGTGAAATGTAACTTAAATTGAAGAACTGGTGTCTGTACAATTATAAATTTACAACATGAAAATACAATTACAAAGGTACAAAAGACATCATTAAAGAACATAACAATACAGATAACATTTGTAGTAACACAGGCTTTACAAAAGAATAGAAATAAACATATACATCAGTGGAATTATGACATGAGTACATACATAAAGGATCACAATAACTTTTGAAACATCAACTTCACACATGAGCATTGAACAGAACAGAATTAATAATGTCTAACATCTTTACAAAGTAAATAACATATTATTAATGCCAATTATATTCGAGGATAACAGTATTCCTCATCATAGTGAATGTAGCTTAATATTAAAAGAGAAAAAAGTTCTATGAAACAGTACACAGAGACAGGAAGAAAACAAATACACAAGGGTACACAAACGTATAGTGGGATAACACAAAAAGAAAGGACAGGGTTTGTTGTACTGCAGTATTTTGCATTATTTCTCGGAGATCTCCCTTCATTCGTCATTATTCCCAAAAAGTCCTATCTATACCTGCTTTCTGTATTCTATTCATATTTCTTTCAAAATAAATATGGCTCATTGTACAATACTCATTTAGGCCCAAACCGTTTTCATGTAACTTTCAAAGCATTCTTCCCCTAGTCTCCATAGTTCGTTTCTTATATAGTCTACCCCCTCTTAAGCTAACTTAAATCTACTGAGCTCAGATGCTAAACTAAGGGACGAGGCAATGCAGCAGCACAAAATAAGTAACACAAACAGCAATGACCAAAAAATTGGAAAATTGCAAAGCAAGCTACAGTAAATCTAAATTACCAAGCAATGTAACATACAACTAATATGAGCCAATGTGCAGCAACAAAAAAATAAGTCTGGCTTAGCAGAGTAACACAAATTAAAGTTCAGTAGCACTATGCCTGGCAAATAGCAGCAGAAATAACTTATATCTAAACATGACATAGCTCAAGCAGAAAAAATAGTGCACTAAAGATAACAATGCAGATAAGAGAAATGTATAATCACATCTTAATGTCTAACTAATTAAAGTGGTGCACCACAACAACTTATTGTAAAAAAAAATATTACCATGTACTTGAAAAGAAAATTATGTGTTACTGTTACTAGTTCCTTCTTATTGTTCTTCCCTTTCCAAGTGATCCTTTTTTAAAGAATGTGGATCATAAAATAATTATTTAATAGATCTGTTGACAGAAAGTGTTCACATTAGCAAATGCATTTTATTTTATAAAAGCAATGCTGCAACACAGCTGGAAGCCAGATATCAAGTGAAATAAGCAACTACGAAAAGCAAAGTATAAAAATATCATTCCGTAGTCATGTGACATTTCATAAGTTAGTAGAAACTCTCTCAACTCTCGTAGAAAGACGCTTGTCATAATCAGGTGTAAAAATATTTCTCGTCATTTCATTAGGCATTTCAGTAAATATCGTAAATTAAGAGCTAGTGTAATCATATGTTTTCAAGTTCGACCGTGTCGTTTTTGCGATGCTTTCTACAAAGGAATGTCAGAAGCGAGGTTAATGGCGTCCCCTTTTTTTTCTACCTGTGCCGCTGAAAAGGGCTCACAATAATGGCTTGTTCTCCAGGTGTTTGACACAGCTGCGTGCCCACAACGCATTACGTGCAGGTGGTCACTTAACTTTCTTACGGAAATATTGACGACACCAGTTTCCGCTACAGTGACAGTCTCACATAAAAATATTTCACAGGTCAAGAATTAGCGTTGCAAATCTGTAGAAAGAAAATCCTATAAATATAAGTGTCCAAATAAAATATTCGTCAGCATTGTGATACAGTCACGCATTTACGCACATTTCATAACTCTTAAAGTACGATTCTTGGTTTCCAACATACTTCTTATTCCTCATATACGGTAGCATCATCTTATTGATCATAAACATATCTCAACAGCATAGTACACATCGTCGTCGTAATAATAACATCATAACACCTCAGTCAAATCTCAAAAACGTCGTAGCTTTCTGTAATAATTTCAAAACCTAAAAAAAATTCTCTGCTCATTTCAATAGTGTCATCTACCTCAAACGTACTTTAAAAATCATGAATCCATACCAAATATATCATTCAAAGCTCTCATAGTATCACAATGATTCCGAAAAAATATGAACAGTTTACAAAGTACAGACAAAATACAGTTTCATAAGTGTGAAGTTATCCAACTGTGTAATTACGTAAACATCTGTCACTGATATAGTAAAATAAATGTTTGTCTCTCTCAGTTAAATGATCAGATAGCTGTGTAATTTGTGTGTTAGAGAAATATGGTACCGATGTGTAAAGTTGTATAAGCAAATACCATATTAGCTAGGGTTCCTTGTGCTTGCCAAACACATGTTACACAAAGTAGGCGTGTACCCCCCTGAGGATAAATGTAATTATACTCCCAGGTGTTACAAATTACAGCAATGGAATGAAATGTATCACGGAAAACTTTCTTTGTAATTCAAAAATCTTTAAAAATAAATGTTTTAAGTATAAAATTGATCACTCAAATGCGTGTCCTGTAGCGCTAAATGTGCGTCTTGCTGTAAGATAATTCTGTGGAAGTGTCGTAGTTATCGTCCTCCGAAAGCTAAGTTCTGCAGAAGTCAATGTACTTACCACATGATAAACAAAAGTGAAATGCTTTGCGTATCGATATCGTAGTTATTATGCTTATTGGCGTGATGAAGAAAGTACTGTACAGTAACGTAATGTTGTGCCATGAAAAAGGCTGTCTCATTGTTGCTATACCACAAAAGTTACTACTAAAACATGTTTTTCTTCCTAGAAGGATTCAGAAAACTGTGCAGATATAAAACAGATACACTGCAAAAGCAACATTGTAAATTGTCACTCATTAGTAGCGTCGTGATAAAAATCGTGTAGCTGTCACATAAACTAACCTCTGTGTCATCTGGTATCTCTCAGAAAGCACTTTAAATTCAGAATGTATTTTCAAATAAACCAAAATGTTGCATTAAAATCTCATTAGCAGTACTGGTAAATGTTCTAAGTATGTGAGCCTTATAGTCGTTACGTAATCGTGCAACAAACAAGCAAGAATGTACACACACAATAACACTGTGACGTCTGTTTACTATAACAATGCATTCGTCATTTCTGTTTAAATAAGTTCTCTTGGTTCTTGATTGGATATTTAACTTCAAACATTGTTGTATGTTAACAGATTCTTAAGTCTTTCAAAGCATACTAGTAATGTAAAGTGAAAAGTTTTATGGCAAAGACAAAGTTAAAAAGCAGATTATCTTTCAATAAACGGTTTTACATGTGAAATGTGGTGTAAACCTTTACTCTTCCTAGTACGCAGAGTTTGAACTTGAATGCAATTGTCATGCGGTATACGTCGGTAAAGAATACTGGAATTTTTCTCAAGGTTAGCGTCTATGTTATTTTTCTCTGAGCCACCTGGCGCACGCGGCTGCCTGCGGTGCGAGTCATTGTCTGTTCCTTTGTTGGCGCGCGTCGTTATTGGGATTTGGAGACCTAACTTCTACAAATTCATCGTGACGAGAGTGCTCTGCTCTGTTTAAATCTCGCCAGTTCTGATGCAATTCAGGTCTGTCGTTACGATCATATCGTCTGTCGTCATTTCGGTAGAATCCGTAGTTTCTTCCTTGTCGGTCACGTGGTGGAGAATTTCTCCCTGAATCGTAACTCTGCGCTGAACTGTTGCGTCTGAAGTTATTCTGTCTCCCCTGGTAATAATTGTTTTGGTTCCCATATTGTCTGTTTCTGTGGTTATCTCTGTCATATTCATTACTACGGAAATGCGATCTTTCTCTGTAACTATTATTACTCTGCCAGTGGTTGTCATATGGGTGGTGTCTGTTTTGGTCACGATTTGCGTTGTAAGAATAGCCTTGTCGTGTCCAGTTATTGTTTCTGTCGTCACGGAACTGTGACGTATGTGACCTGTAGTGATTGTTTTCCTGTTTTCGCATCCGGCGACTGTCAGTGTCAATTTCTAATTCTTGTAAGAGTCGTCTTTGCAACGTCCTGCCAAAATAATATGTCGTAAATGTTCAGGCAATTTGAGTAAGCAAATGCGGATGAGTTCTGAGGGGCTGTATGGGTTTGACAGGTACTGATTCTTGTGCAACATGTCTTCAAAATATTTCACAAGACTGGAGAATTCAGATTGTTCGAAATGTTTCATCATTATGATGCCATGTTTTACACGGTCTTGTGTAGCTTGAGACCAATATGCTGAGAGGAAGGCATGGTAAAATTCTCCTTCACTGTGGCAATCGTGAATTACCGATCGCATTCTTACAGCTGGTTCATTCTCCAAGTAGCCACACATAAATTCTAATCTGTGTTCTAACGACCAGTTGGGAGGAAAACAATGAGAGAATTGATGGTGCCATGCTTGTGGATGAATGTCGTTCCCAGAATTCTTAAATGTTTTGAATTTACGTGTAGTAATGAACAGCTTATAGTCAAAGTCATCATGTCGGCGAGTCGCATATCGGTCATTGTTATGTCGTTTCGGCGGTTCCATTTCAAAATTCGGTGCACCTTGCCAATTTCTTTCATAACTTCCGAAGTGTCCTGTGTTATTATTTTGTGGTTGTTCCGTATTTCTAAGTCCCTCTTCCCGTATTGGAGCGCGAGTGGCCTCTGAAATACGTAATTCTTGTATTACCTGAGTCAGCTGATCTTGTACTTCCCGGATTTCTCTTTGGTGTTGCGTATTAATTTGATTCTGATTTTGTTTGAATTTCCTAATTTGTTCGCACTCTTCTGTGTCATTAAAGACTACCGGTTTTGTGTCGTTCAGATTATCATCTACCTTCGTAGATAAGTTAGTGAACTGATCCGAAAGTTCGGCTACTTTCTCCGATAGTGAACACATTTCCTCAATGTGTTTTTCTGAACCAAGTTTCAGATTGTCCATTTGTGTTGAAATCGAATCTACTGTGTTCTTTAAGTTTTCCTGAGTTTTTGCAAGTTGCGTAACCGAATCGGTAGATGCAACTGAGTCAAATTTAGCTTGCAAGGTCTCATGATTTTCATGAACAATAATTTGCAGTTCTTTTATGGCTGCTTCGTGATTCTGTAATGCCTTTTCATGCCGTGAAAAAATAGGTTGAAAATGCTCACAAATTTGAGTTTTTACGTCATTACAGACTTTTTGACATTTCGATTCAATGTTATGTAACTCAGTAGTTAAATCTTCACGCGTTTGTTCAAGAGTTTGTTCCAATGAGTCTAACTTTTGAAGCTTTTGCTGTGTTTGTCCCATTTGTTGTATTAATTGTAATAACAATGCATTGGTGTCTGAAACATGTTCCTCAGTGCTTTTCGGCAGTGAATTTACACCGGAAACATTCACATTTTGACAAGCAGAAAATGTGTCTTGACTTATTTGAGAAAACGGTGAGGATCCAAAACCTGAATCTACAGTATTTGCGAGATCGTGTCGTGTCATTTCGGCTTCCTGAGGCGAGCTGTTGCCGACCGATCGATCGATAATGCTTCCCTCTTCACTAATTGTTTCACTGTCCACGCCATTGTTTGACGCCCGCTCCATTTCCCTGTGCACAGTTACCAAATTACTACTTTGAACATCAGTTAATTCATTACTCGGTGGCGCTAACACACTGCTTTCATTTTCACTGTCATTTGTCAGTTTACTTTGGAGCCTAGTATTACGTTTTTCACACGCCATTATTGTCACAGTATTTCACACGACAACAAAGAAAAGCACAATTTGAAGATCAAAAATAAGAGAACACATTAAAATAGCACTGAAAGTAATATCTAGTTAATTGCAGCTGCGAAATACTTGGTGCAAATCTACAAGCATGCCAAAACTGTTTTACTGTACAACAGTGAAAGACTGCAACTACAAAGGAGATTTTCTCTACAATTACGCGCTAGCAATAAACAATAGCTACACTAATTACACAAACTACAAGAAAAAAATCAGAAGATTCCAGTGAGGTATCCTAGGCTAAGGGTCGACATATGAAACGTCCCCTTTGGACAATTTATACAGGACTGTGCTTAAACTGACACACAATATTTTGTTAACGCAACGCAATCTGACTTTCAAAATTCTCTACAAAAGAATGGCCCTGACTAACATTAAACTATACCTTTCACAAATCACTTACCTCACAAAAATCTTCGCTGCTCAAGCTACTGCAATACAGCGAGCGCCACTACTGCCAGCTAAATAAAAGATTCAAACTATGGAAGGCACTAACTACTGATAGGGATAGTTAGCAAATGAAAGATATTAATAGAGAACAAACAATGTATTTACCTTGATATCATCATATATAAATATAGCAGTTCATGACAAATTACAAATCTCCGCCATCTCTCTCCCCACATCCACCACTGCTGGCGGCTCACCTCCAACTGCGCAACGCTACGCGCTGTTCACATCCAGCTGCCGCTGCCCAACACTACAATGGCAGACAACAATGCAACTAGCCACAGACTGCACACAGCACAGCCAGTGATTTTCATATTGAGCGCTACGTAACGTTGCCAATAAGAAAACATAAACAGCCTACTTACATACAGTAAACATAAACAGCCTACTTACACTATGAAAGACTTAAGGTTCTGGACAGAACACAGCAAAAGGCCAGAGAGAATTGGATGAGCTTTGTGTACTTGAAGCAGAGTTAGCTGTTCAGAAAATGACCAAAGTAGCAAGAAAGAGGAGGAGGAGGCAAGCACCGGGCTGTTGTGACACTGAAGAAGACACAGACTGTGGGCCAGGGCAATTCTGGTGCATAAGAGACGCAGAAATATAAGTCTGTATAATTTGTAATAAAAATTTTTAAACCTCAAAATCTCTAAATTACATTTCTGCAATAAATGACCCATTTTCTAAAAGTGCTGATGGTAGAGACAGGACATTTTCACAGCATGCCAAGTGTGAGATTCAACACACATGGAACTAGAATAATTAAAATAGCCTGACTTGTTTTGATTCAATGTTCATTTATTTACAAAATTTACAATTTTTTAAAAAAAGGTAATATGCTGCACAATACAATTCTAGTAATAATTCTAGTTCAATATATCTAGGAAGGTGTATTCAATAATTATGGAAAATTGTAAGTTGGTGTCTTAAGAACTTTCCAAGATAATGGGTCACATAATTTGATAATTTAACATTGGCGTCGTAGGACTTTCAATGTCCGCTTAAATGAAACGTGTCCACACATTTTGTGCAAGGTTGGTCATGCAGTGCCAACTGCATGCTGTGATTCTACTGCATGTTTTACTAACCTCGTTTTCTAGGTAAAATGAGCTGAGCAGTTGCATCGGTAACGCCGATAAATACAAATATCACCAAGACCCTAAGAGCTGGTAACTTTCATTCCTCCCTTTCCTATTTCTTACGACCTAATCCTTGGGTAATATATGATACAAGCGATATTTTTGTATGTTCATTGATGGTACTTCTTCTATATCATATGCAGAGTTGTGAAACTACAGTAGACTACTGTACATATCATCAGTGAGCGTAGACACTGGTAGTTTTGATACTAACCTTGGTCATTTAAGATAGAATCCGCATTATCTATCCACTTGGTGTGTTGTATATCTATCAGGGGTTACCTCATGTCGATAGCTTTGTTTGTGTATGCAATCAGTATCTCACTAGATTCCCTTAGATACCAGAAATGGTGAACTGTCTAGAAACTGATTGAGGATATATAAACCTAGAGAACCGTTTTGTTCTACATAGCTATCATCCTGTCTGTTACTTAAAAGTAAGCAGCATTTGTAGCAAAGTTGAAACTGTCATTCATTAATTAAGTTGTATTCGAAAATTGTTGATCTGTGACATGAAAGAGGCTATAGAGCATCATGTAGCTCTGGAAAAGTTTACTCGAAAAAAGGTAAAATTAAAAAAGAAACGCAAAGCAAAACATACCAAATCTTGCTTCACTATTTTGTCGAGCTTATATAAAACATGTTTCTGTTTTTCACAAACAACTTTCACACTTAGCAATAACAACAAGAAACTCTTGCCTTTGATCATGCTGAAGAACGTTGCACTCAGTACAAAATAAAAACAATAATTACGTTGATTTTTTTATGTTTTTGCATTTAAATGGTACTTGCATCAAAAGTAATTGCTTTGGTTACATCCATGTGCAGAAGTTGTGTGATCAACTAATTTTTGTTACTTGCAAAATGTAATTCGTATTTTATAAGGATGTTGTTGTTGTTGTGGTCTTCAGTCCTGAGACTGGTTTGATGCAGCTCTCCATGCTACTCTATCCTGTGCAAGCTTTTTCATCTCCCAGTACCTACTGCAACCTACATCCTTCTGAATCTGCTTAGTGTATTCATCTCTTGGTCTCCCTCTACGATTTTTACCCTCCACGCTGCCCTCCAATACTAAATTGGTGATCCCTTGATGCCTCAGAACATGTCCTACCAACCGATCCCTTCTTCTGGTCAAGTTGTGCCACAAACTTCTCTTCTCCCCAATCCTATTCAATACTTCCTCATTAGTTATGTGATCTACCCATCTAATCTTATAAGGATATAAAACACAAAATGGACAAACGCTGAACGACGTGTGCTTCTAGTTATTTGGAAACGAAGAAACAAAAATCAAAGAAAAATCGTCTGGTCCTGGTTTCTCCCTCACACATTCATTAATGTGTCTTTCCCTATCAGTGCTACCAATACTAACGGTAATGCTTCTCTTTAGTATGTCATTTATTTGCTGTACCAAAACTATCGAACTCTTCACACCATATATTTAGAGAGCAGACATTTTGAGTATTTGTCTCGACGAAAGCATGTGAATTACGAGTGTTAACAATAACATCATGGCTGAAAGAAGCTTCATCAGTAAACAGTACTAATGGGTTTAATTGGTGATTTGCAATTATTCATTGACGAAATTCCAATCGTCTACATTCAACTTCTTCCTGCAGGTGTTCAATCCACTGTAAATGATAAGCATGCAGGCCTTGTATGGTAACGCAACGGTGACTATATTCCTATATGTGTAAAACTGATACGAGTGGAAGTTGTGCATGTGCTTATTGAAGAACTACGTAGTAGCAACGGTATAACATACTCTACTTGATAGACGCTCTCCTCATTTGCACGTTCACATAAGATATGACTGCACGGCATTGCAGAAATTTCACGGAATTTAGTGAAAACACGAGTTAATATTCTTGAATCTGATGGTTTGCAGTTAGGAAATCGTCTACTATCCATTATACAATGAAGTGAAAAAAAATCTTAGGATAGCGGTATGTACATATAAATATGGTGATAGTATGGCGTACAGAAGTTATAAAAGGGCAGTGCATTGGCGAAGGTGTCATTTGTACTCGGGTGATCCAAGCATAGCGTTTCCCACGTGATTATGGCCGGACGACGGGATTAAGCACACTCTGAGCGCGGAACGGTTGTTCCAGCTAGATATATGTGGAACATTCCACTTCGGAAGTCGTTAGGGAATTCAGTATTGCGAGGTCCACAGTGCCGGGAGTGTGCCGGGAACACCAGATCCCAGGCATTGCGCCAGGCGACGGACAGCGCGGTGGCAGGCGGTCTTCGTTTAACGACAGAGAGCACCGGCGTTTGGATAGAGTTGTCAGCGTTAACAGAAAGCAACATTGCGTGAAATAACCGCAGAAATCAATGTGGGACGTATGACGAGTGTATCTGTTAGGGCAGTGCGGC
Source organism: Schistocerca americana (assembly GCF_021461395.2). NCBI lineage: Eukaryota > Metazoa > Arthropoda > Insecta > Orthoptera > Acrididae > Schistocerca > Schistocerca americana. The sequence continues at coordinate 208,398,695 of NC_060127.1, read as the reverse complement.
GAAATTTGTCATTAATGTGCTGGTGGCAGCAGACGACCGACGCGACTGCCTCTGCTAACAGCGGGACACATCGCCTGCAGCGCCTGTCCTGGGCTCGTGACCACAGCGGTTGGACCCCAGACGACTGGAAAGCCGTCGCCTGGTCAGATACGTCCCACTTTCAGTTGATAAGAGCTGATGGTAGGGTTCGAGAGTGGCGAGGACCCAAGTTGCCAACAAGGCACTGTACAAGCTGGTGGTGGCTCCATGATGGTCTGGGCTGTGTTTACGTGGAACGGACTGCGGCCTCTGGTCCAGCTAAACCCATGATTGACTGGAAATGGTTATGTTCGGCTGCTTGCAGATACACTACTGGCCATTAAAATTGCTACACCACGAAGATGACGTGCTACAGACGCGAAATTTAACCGACAGGAAGAAGATGCTGTGATATGCAAATGATTAGCTTCTCAGAGCATTCACACAGGGTTGGCGCCGGTGGCAACACCTACAACGTGCTGACATGAGGAAAGTTTCCAACCGGTTTCTCATACACAAACAGCAGTTGACCAGCGTTGCCTGGTGAAATGTTGACGTGATCCCCAGTGTAAGGAGGAAAAATGCGTACCATCACGTTTCCGACTTTGATAAAGGTCGGATTGTAGCCCATCGCGATTGCGGTTTATCGTATCACGACATTGCTGCTCGCTTTGGTCGAGATCCAATGACTGTTAGCAGAATATGGAATCGGTGCGTTCAGGAGGGTAATACGGAACGCCGTGCTGGATCCCAACGGTCTCGTATCACTAGCAGTGGCGGTGAGAGGCATCTTATCCGCTTGGCTGTAACGGATCGTGCAGCCACGTCTCGATCCCTGAGCCAACAGCTGGGGACGTTTGCAAGACAACCATCTGCACGAACAGTTCGATGACGTATGGAGCAGCACGGACTGTCAGGTCGGAGACCATGGCTGCGGTTATCCTTGACGCTGCATCACAGACAGGAGCGCCTGCGATGGCGTACTCAACGACGAACCTGGGTGCACGAATGGCAAAACGTCATTTTTTCGGATGAATGCAGGTTTTGTTTGCAGCATCACGATGGCCGTATCCGTGTTTGGCGACATCGCGGTGAATGCACATTGGAAGCGTGTATTCGTCCAGGCCATACTGGCGTATCACCCGGTCTGATCGTATGGGGTGCCATCGGTCACCTCTTGTTCGCATTTACGGCTCTTTGAACAGTGGACGTTACATTTCAGATGTGTTACGACCCGTGGCTGTACTCTTCAGTCGATCCGTGTGAAACCCTACATTTCAGCGGGATAATGCACGACCGCATGTTGCAGGGCCTGTACGGGCCTTTCTGGATACAGAAAATGTTCGACTGCTGCCCTGGCCAGCACATTCTCCAGATCTCTCACCAATTCAAAAGTCTGGTCAATGGTGGCCGAGCAACTGGCTCGTCACAATACGCCAGTCACTACCGTTGATGAACTGTGGTATCGTGTTGAAGCTGCATGGGCAGTTGTACCTGTACACGCCATCCACGCTCTGTTTGACTCAATGCCCAGGCGTATCAAGGCCGTTATTACGGCCGGAGGTGGTTGTTCTGGGTACTGATTTCTCAGGATCTATGCACCCAAATTGCGTGAAAATGTAATCTCATGTCCGTTCTAGTACAATATATTTGTCCAATGAATACCCGTTTACATCTGCATTTCTTCTTGGTGTAGCTATTTTAATGGCCAGTAGTGTAATTTTTAACCGTTCATGAATTAATGTTCCGAAACAACGATTGATTTTTTATGGATAACAAAGCGCCATGTCAGCTGTTTGAAAAACATTCTAGGCACTTGGAGCGAGTGACCTGGCCATCTGGGTCCACTCACATGAATCTCATCGCACATTTATGGGACAAAATTAAGAGGTAAATTTGTGCAAAAAATCCTGCAGCGGCTGTACTTTCACAATCATCGTCAGCTATAGAGGCAGCATAGCCCAGCATTTCTGCAGGGGAGTACCAGGGAGTCCACGCCACGTCGATCTGCTGGACTATACTGCGCAAAATGAGGTCCGACACGATATCGGGAGGTGTCCCACGACTTGTATCACCTCAGAGTAAAGCTCGTACGAATTTCCATAGACGAGGGAGACTGCTGTAAATTGTACGAGCAGTATCGCCCGCGTCAACGGGCACACTGCTGAGCTTTTGACAGTGTCAGTACCGTACGTCAGGGGGAGCTCGTGGTATGATTACGTAATCCGTAGCCTCGACGCGACATTAATTTCCAAATACCCACACACTCGTTCAACGACAGTGACATCTATTTAAGCGTTACAGGAAAGTGAAATATCATATGTATGGATTATGACATCGAAACAACTGGTTTGATGCATCACCTCTATGGAGGTTCAATACAATCTTGCCAGGATAAGCATTTACCGTGGCAGACTCCACGCGACGCAGCAATCGTGAGGCGACATTGACAAATTTACATCTGCATCTACGGCTACGTCTGTATGATTTCCCTGCAATTCACAATTAAGTGCCTGGCAGAGGGTTTATCGAATAACCATTGAGGTTCTCCACCAGCGTCCCACTCTGGAACAGCGCGGGGGAAAAACGAACACTTAAGAGCGCGAGCTCTGATTCCTTTTATTTTATTGTGTTGATCCTTTCTCCGTGTGTAGGTGGGCACCAACAAAATGTTTCCACACTCTGTGTAGAAAATTGATGACTGAAGTTTCATGAGCAGGTCCGGCCGTAGCGATAAACGCATTTGTACTGGTGGCTGCCAACCCATTGCGTGTATCATATCTGTGGCAGTCTCTCCCTTATTTCGCGATAATACAAAACGAGCTGTCCTTCTTTGAACTTTTTCGACGTCCTCCGTCAATTCTATCTGATCTGGATGCCACAACGCACAGTAGTACTCCAGAAGAGGGCAGACAACTTGTGTAAGCAGTCTCTTTAGTAGCCTGTAGCGTTTTCTAAATGTTCCGCCAATAAATCGAATTCATTGGTTTGCTTTCCCCACAATATTATCTATGTGATCGTTCCAGTATAAGTTATTCGTAATTGTAATCCTTAAGTATTTAGTCGAATTTACAGCCTTCAGATGTGTGTAATTTATCGTGTAGTTGAAATTTGGCGGATTTTTTTTGTTGATGATGTGGATAACATCACACTTTTCAAGATTTGGCGTCAATTTCCCACTTTTTGCACAGTACAGATATCGTGTCTAAATCATTTTGCAATTCGTTTTGATAATTTTGATTATCTGATGGCTCTGCATGACGGTAATTGACACCATCATCTCCAAGCAATCTGACAGGGCTAATCGGATTGTTTGCTAAAACGTTTATGTAGATCGGCAACACCAGAGGGATTATAACACATTTTTGGGGAAACGCCGGATATTATTTTTGTGTTACTCGACGTATTTTGTCAGTTATTACCAACAGTGACCCTTCTGATAGCGAATCACGAATCCAGTCGCAGGCAATTCAGATAGAGGTCGATTGTGAGGAACGGTGTCAAAAGCATTTTGGAAATGTAAAAATATGGAATCAGTTTGACGTCCAGTGTCGATAGCACTTATTACTTTGTGAGAATAAAGAGCTATGTGAAACTCTATGAAACGAACTGCGGGCGCGTTTCAGCTTTCATCGTCGTTAACGCAGAAATAATGGAATAAAGCGGGGGTAGCTTTCGTTAAACATGAGAGAACATTGAAGCTGCTTTATTGTTTTTGTCAGATGTTGAATAGCTCTGCCCGGGTGGTCATTTTGGGCCGGTTAATCCCATCTGGTCCGCCATTCGGGCGGCGGACGAGTCAATTTTGCACAGAGTGGCCGACAAGCAGAAAACGGGCCTTTCAGCGAGCAGTAAGGTCAGGGGTCACGAGTTAGCCTGTTGCCATGGCAACACCTGTTGATCTAATTCGCAGCCCGGCAGAAGTTGGCGTCTGACCTCCGCGCTACGCAGCCGCGGGTTTCCCTTCTCAACTCGCGCGTCTGCCCTAACTAAGCCGTAAATCCAATCCCGCCACGGCGTCGTCACGGAATGAGTTAGGCGCTCCAGAGCTGTAACCCTGCCAATCGCCACGTCATCTTTCTCGAGTGGCCTAAATTCATGTCAGTGTGTAATGAAACCTCCTCTCCGTAGTAAACAACGTGTTTTCTAAACGGATTAGTAACTGCTTGGAAACCACATTGGGTTTTAAAGAGGCTGAAGAGTGAAATAAATGTCGTGAATGAAAGTAGGGGGTGGTATGCAAAAGAACGATGGCAAACGTATAACTCAAAAACACGTTACTGGCGACTGTCAGACAATACATCTATCTTGGCCAGCTTGTAAATATCGCGGGAGGGTAAAGATCTTTCGACGTATCAAGCTATGCTGGCAAGTATGAGGGATATTCGGAAAGTAAGTTTCGATCGGTGTAGAAATGGAAACCACTGTGACAATCTAATAAAGCTTTGCAAATATGTGTTCGACAGTGTCCCTAGTATGCCTGTCGGTTGCATCACTTCGCTGTTTTTAGTCATGAGCGCATGGTGAGAACATAAAGTTGTGCAGAAAAAAGTGTCTGCCGCAAGTTTGAGGTCCTGGTGAGAGATTACGCCTGATGTTATGCAGCCCACATTACAGAACTGTCATACGGTTCCTACTTCGTGACAATTCTCGGTCGCAATCTGCACGGGCAACGTAAATGCTCCTGCAGCGTTTTCGATGGGAAGTGTTTGATCATCCGCACTACAGCCCGTAATTGGCTTCCTCTGTGTTTCATCTGTGCTCACATTAACTACTATGAAGACAACATTTTTGCAGAGACGACGAGCAATAGAGGAGCGTAGAGAATTGGCGGCAAGCACAGGCGGCAGCCTTGTATGACGAGGGTATTGGGAAGTTGGTACAATGCTACGACAAATGTCTAAGTTGGAGTGGTGACTACGTAAAGCAGTGCCTGGAAGCTGTCTCTAACTGTTGCAGATAAAATATTTCTGATTTTCACAGTGGTTTCCATTTCGCGATCAAACGGAACTTACTTTTCGAATAGCCCTAATATTTGCAAGGCATTTAACCTTGCTACTACGAGGGTTTATCAGAAAGTAGTGCACCGCACTTTTTTCCTTAGCCGAAAACAGTGCTATGAATGTGAAACGTTATGTATGTATTATTTGAAATATCCTGAGTGACCGCGACAAGTTTCCGGCACTTCCGACAGATAGCGTAGCTGCAGGATCGTTTCAAAATGGCGTCTGTGGCTGATGTACGTTACAAGCAACGTGCCGTCATTGAATTTCTGATTGCAGAGAAAAAAAACTGTGGAGCATATTCAGAAACGCTTGTGCAAAATCTATGGAGCATCTGTTGTCGACAGAAGTAGAGTTAGTCGCTGGGCACGGAGGGTGATGTGATCAGAAGTCGGTTCGGCAGAGCTCCACGATTTGCAGCGGTCGGGGAGACCATCCACGGCTGTCACACCTGACTTGTTGTAGCGAGCTGGTGTCGTCATTCGCGAGGACAGACGCATTACGACTCGGCATTTGCGCTGCATCTGTCAATGAATGCAATTATCCGCACTCTTGGATGTTCAAAAGAGTGTGCGAGATGAGTCCAGTGGTGTCTAACGGTGGATCACGAATCGCACGGAAAGAACATTTGTCTCGATTTGTTAGAACGTGTTGAAGGTGAAGGCGGAGGTCTTCTTGTCTCGGATTGTGACAGGTGATGAAACCTGGGCTCAACATTTTGAGCTTTAGGCCGGCCGGGATGACCGAGCGGTTCTAGGCGCTACAGTCTGGAACCGCGAGACCGCTACGGTCGCAGGTTCGAATCCTGCCTCGGACATGGATGTGCGTGATGTCCTTAGGTTAGTTAGGTTTAAGTAGTTCTAATGGACTGATGACTTCAGAAATTGAGTTCCATAGTGCTCCCATTTTTTGAGCTTTAGAAAAGACGACAGTCGATGGAGTGGCGCCATTCCCACTCCCCACAGAAGAAAAAAAAAAAAAAAAAAAGCAACTGATTCCGTCGGTAAGGCCATCAGCACCGTGTTCTAGGACAGTGAAGGTGTGATTCTCATTGATGTGAAGCCAAGAGGCGGTACCATTAATTCAGGAGCATATCTGAACACATTAACAAAACTCAAGACGCGCTCCGGTGACTTTGACGCCACAGCAACCCACGAGATGCTTTGCTCCAGCACGATAACGCTCGGCCCCACACATGTTGGAGGACTGCTGAACGCATCGCAAAAGAGGATTCGACAGTGTTACCCAATCCATCCTACACACCTGACCTGGCCCCTCGGACTTCGGCTTGTTTGGACGATTAGAGGATGCCATTCGTGGAAGACATTTTGCGGACGATGAGGAGGTGACCGACACAGTGAAGCACTGGCTCCGCCTCCAGGACAAGAATTGGTACCGACAGGGCTTACGCGCCCTTGTTTCGCTCTGCAGGAAGGCCGTAGAGATCGAGATTACGTGGAAAAATAGGGCGTGTGGATAAAACACCATTCTTTCGTGTGTGTAATTCTCATTATGTTCAATAAAGAACTGTTGAAGAAAAAAATGCGGTGCATTACTTTCTGGACAACTCTCGCACCAGGATTATTTTGTTTCTCTGAGTGCCACTGTGATAGTATAGACCCCAAGTAACTTACGTGTGGGGTATGGGTAGTATTGTAATGAACTAACATAAAAACATACATTACACTTGTTCAGTGTATCAGTAATGATTCCGCTTTCGTAAATATTACGTTGAAGTAGCACAAATAAATTTAGATTAGGGTCATACTGAACCCAGTGTTACTCTGTGGGCAAAAAAAAAACGAGTTAATTTTAATTTGTTGTAAATATAAAACGGAACAAGTCATTGGATGCAATTGACACAGAGAGATAAATATTGTGAAAAAATTGGTTTGAAAATAAGGGAGATACTATTTTCCAAGTGCTTATGGAATCGGATTATTCCCAGTGGTACTAGGAGGGTTAAACTATCTTCATGTCAAACATTGTAATAAAACAGAAAAAATTATTATTAACCTCAATTGACTTACCACTTTAGAACCTGGACAGTACACGAATATACAAGGCGGAAACTTATGAGTTCACATTGAGGCATAGAAAAGTCTACGTTGGGATTTATACAGAAAGACGAAAAAGGGCGGAAGACTTCACGTCAATTATCGACGTCAGGGGCACTATGGATAGGACAATTGCTATGAAATTACATTGGGTCGGCGTATTTAGAGTCTGGATAAAATCGCAGGTCATTCCAGTTTTCGAGAAGGGCCCTGCACGTAATTATACGACTGTATATCTGTCGTATAATTATGGATCATGTCTTATGTTCAGGTGGCATGATGTTTTTGGCAAAGGAAAATTTCCTGTATAAACACTGACTTGTTGTTGTTGTCCTGAGACTGATTTGATGCCGCTCTCCATGCTAATCTATCCTGTGCAAGCTTCTTCATCTCCCAGTACTTACTGCAACCTACGTCCTTCTGAATCTCCTTAGTGTATTCATCTCTTGGTCTCCCTCTACAATTTTTACCCTCCACGCTGCCCTCCAATGCTAAATTGGTGATCCCATGATTCCTCAGAACATATCCGACCAACCGGTCCCTTCTTCTTGTCAAGAGGTGCCACAAACTCCTCTTCTCTCCAGTTCTATTCAATACCTCCTCATTAGTTATATGATCTACCCATCTTATCTTCAGCATTCTTCTGTAGCACCACATTTCGAAAGCTTCTATTCTCTTCTTGTCCAAACTATTTATCGACCATGTTTCACTTCCATACATGGCTACACTCAATGCAAATACTTTCAGAAAAGACTTCCTGACGCTTCAATCTATACTCGATGTTAACAAATTTCTCTTCTTCTGAAACTGTTTCCTTGCCATTGCCAGTCTACATTTTATATCCTCTCTACTTCGACCATCATCAGTTATTTTGCTCCCCAAATAGCAAAACTTCTTTACGACTTTAAGTGTCGCATTTCCTAATCTAATTCCCTCAGCATCACCCGACTTAATTCGACTACATTCCATTATCCTCGTTTTACTTTTGTTGATGTTCATCTTATATCCTCCTTTCAAGACACTGTCCATTCCGTTCAACTATTCTTCCAAGTCCTTTGCTGTATCTGACGGAATTACAATGTCATCGGCGAACCTCAAAGTTTTTATTTCTTCTCCATGGATTTTAATACTTACTCCGAATTTTTCTTTTGTTTCCTTTACCGCTTGCTAAATATACAGATTGAATAACATCGGGGAGAGGCTACAACCCTGTCTCACTCCCTTCCCAACCACTGCTTCCCTTTCATGCCCCTCGACTCTTATAACTGCCATCTGGTTTCTGTACAAATTGTAAATAGCCTTTGGCTCCCTGTATTTTACCCCTGCTACCTTTAGAGTTTGAAGAAAGTATTCCAGTCAACATTGTCGAAAGCTTTCTCCAAGTCTACAAATGCTAAAAACTTGTGTTTGCCTTTCCTTAATCTTTCTTCTAAGATAACTCGTAAGGTCAGTATTGCCTCACGTGTTCCAATATTTCTACGGAATCCAAACTGATCTTCCCCAAGGTTGGCTTCTACTAATCTTTCCATTCGTCTGTAAAGAATTCGCGTTAGTATTTTGCAGCTGTGGCTTATTAAACTGATTGTTGGGTAATTTTCACATCTGTCAACACCTGCTTTCTTTGGGATTGGAATTATTATATTCTTCTTGAAGTCTGAGGGTATTTCGCCTGTCTCATACATCTTGCTCACCAGATGGTAGAGTTTTGTCAGGACTGGCTCTCCCGAGGCCGTCAGTACTTCTAATGGAATGTTGTCTACTCCCAGGGCCTTGTTCCGACTCAGGTCTTGCAGTGTTCTGTCAAACTCTTTACGCAGTATCGTATCTCCCATTTCATCTTCATCTACATCCTCTTCCATTTCCATAATATTGTCCCAAGTACGTCGCCCTTGTATAGACCCTCTATATACTCCTTCCACCTTTCTGCTTTCCCTTCTTTGCTTAGAATTGGGTTTCCATCTGAGCTCTTGATATTCATACAAGTGGTTCTCTTTTCTCCAAAGGTATCTTTAATTTTCCTGTAGGCAGTATCTATCTTACCGCTAGTGAGATAAGCCTCTACATCCTTACATTTATTCTCTAGCCATCCCTGCTTAGCCATTTTGCACTTCCTGTCACTCATTTTTGAGACGTTTGTATTCCTTTTTGCCTGCTTCATTTAATGCATTTTTATATTTTCTCCTTTCAATATTTCTTCTGTTACCCAAGGATTTCTACTAGCCCTCGTCTTTTTACCTACTTGATCCTCTGCTGCCTTCACTACTTCATACCTCAGAGCTACCCATTCTTCTTCTACTGTATTTCTTTCCCCCATTTGTGACAATTGTTCCCTTATGCTCTTTCTGAAACTCTGTACAACCTCTGGTTTAATCAGTTTGTCCAGATCCCATCTACTTAAATGCCCACCTTTTTGCAGTTTCTTCAGTTTTAATCTACAGGTCATAACCAAAAGATTGTGGTCAGAGTCCACATCTGCCCCTGGAAATGTCTTACAATTTAATATCTGGTTCCTAAATCTCTGTCTTACCATTATATAAGCTATCCGATACCTTCTAGTATTTACAGGGTTCTTCCACGTGTACAACCTTTTTTTATAATTCTTGAACCAAGTGTTTGCTATGATTAAGTTATGCTCTGTGCAAAATCCTACCAGATGGCTTCCTCTTTCATTTCTTTGCCCCAACACTGACATGGATTCCTCAAACAGAGATATTGCGTAAAAAATCTCGCCCCGTTGCTCCATGAGATCCACAGAACTGTAGACTCTGACGCTGGGAATGATGCCGTGTCGCACGTCTTCAGGAGGGCATCTGACCCTGCCATTTAGTGAAAAGGTGCGAGCTTACCGAGTGGCGGACCACATTTGCGACGGGCTGCAAGACTTCCTTGCCGATACAACTCGAAAACATCGCTCTTCATGGAACATAACCAACAGATGTAAAGATATTTTCCGGAGTACCCCAAGGAAGTGTGATAAGGCCGTTACTGGCTACAGAGCACATAAATGATGAAAAACGTCGTAAGCTAAGACTGTTTGCAGATGATAGGGCTGTCAGTAACAGGATAGCAAGGCCAGAAGACAGTATAGATTTGCAGAAAGATCTGCAGTGGATTAAAGAAAGGCGCACACTCTGTCAGTTGACCCTGCACGTAAGTAAATGTAACATATTGCGTATTCTCACCCCGTGCCGTCATCTTCATCTCAGAGTGCCTCTCGCAACCTACGTCCTTAATTATTTTTTAGTCTCTGTCTTCCCCTACAGTTTTTTGGCTCTATAGCTCCCTCTAGTACCATGGAAGTTATTCCGTCATGTTTTAACAGATGTCCTACCATCCTGTTCCTTCTTCTTGTCAGTGTCTTCCATATACTCTTTTCCTCGCCGATTTTCCGGAAACCCTCCTCATTTCTTACCTCATCAGTCCACCTAATTTTCAGCATTGTTCTGTAGTACCACATCTCAGATGCTACTATTCTCTTCTGTTCTAGTTTTCCCACAGTCCCTGCTTCGCTACCATACAATTCTGTACTCCAGAAGTACATTCTCAGAAATTAAGGCCTATGTTTGATACTAGTAGACTTCTCTTGTCCAGGAAGGCACTTACTGCCAGTGCTAGTCTGGCTTTTATGTCCTTGCTCCGTCCGTCATGGATTATTTTGCTACCTAAGTAGCAGAATTCCTTAACCTTATTTACTTCGTAATCAACAATCCTGATGTTAAGTTTCCCGCTGTTCTCATATCTGCTGCTTCTTACTACTTTCGTCTTTCTCCAACTTACTCGCAATCCATATTTTGTACTCATTAGACTGTTGCTTAAATTCAACACATCCTGTAATTCTTCTTCACTTTCATTTCGAATAATAATGTCATCAGCGAAACCGTGAGTTTCTCGAACCTTTCTTTTATTTTCGTCATTATTTCTTCGGTATATAGATTGAACAATAGAGGTGAAGGACTACATCCCTGTCTTACACCCTTTTTAATCCGAGCACTTCGTTCTTGGTCTTCCACTCTTATTTTTCCCTCTTGGCTCGTGTAAATATTGTATACTACCCGTCTTTTCCTATATATTACTCCTATTTTCTCCATAATTTCGAAAATCTTGCACTATTTGACATTTTCGGACGCATTTTAAGGATGAACAAATCCTATGGGCGTGTCTTGATTTTTGTTAAGACTTGTTTCCATTACCGAACTCAACGTCAGAACTGCCTTTATCTTTCCTAAAGCCAAAGTGATCGTCATCTAACACGTCCTCAATTTTATTTTCCATTCTTCTGTGTATTATTCTTGTCAGCCACTTGGATGCATTAGCTGCTAAGCTGATTGCGCGATAAATCTCGAATTTGTCGGCTCTTGCTATTTCGGAATTGTGTGGACGGTTCTGTTACGAAACTCTGATGGCTTATCACCAAACTCGTATAATGTACACGCCAACGTAAATAGTCGTTTTGTTGCCACTTTACCCAATGATTTTAGGAATTCTGACGGAATGTTATCTAGCCCTTTGGCCTTATTAGACATCAAGGCTTCCAAAGCTCTTCTAAATTCTGATTCTAATAAAAGATCCACTATCTACTCTGTATCTATTCCTGTTTCTTCTTCTATCACATCAGACAAATCTTCTCCCTTATAGAGGGCTTGAACTCCTGTTCCCTGTGTCCTCTGCATTCAAGGGTGGAATTCCCATTACACTAATAATATTTCCACCCTCGCTTTTAATTTCACCGAAGGCTGTTTTAACTTTTCTGTATCTTGAGTCAGTACTTCGAACGATTATTTATTTTTCGATTTCTTCGCATTTTTCATGTGGTCGTTTCGCCTTAGGTTCCCTGCACTCCGTATTTATTTTATCCCTAAGTGACTTCTATTTCTGTGTTCCTGAACTTCCCTGAAGCTTTTTTGAACTTCCTTCTTTCATCGATCAAATTGTTTCTTCTGTTCCCCATGATTTCTTCGCAGTTACCTTCTTTGTATGTACGTTTTTCATTTCAATTTCTGTAGCAGCCCTTCTCAGAGATGTTCATTCCCCTTCAGCAGGACTGCCTGCTGAGCTATTCCATATCGCGGTATTTATAGCCTCAGAGAAATTTAAGCGTCTCTCTTCATTCCTTAGTATTTCTGTGTCCCACTTCTTTGCGCGTTGAAACTTCCACATTAGTCTCTTAACTTTCAGCTCACTCTTCGACATTGCTAAATTGTGATCTGTATTTATATTTGCTCCTGCCGTGATGGAATCCAACTGAAATCTTCCCGTATCACCCGGCCTTCTCCAACGATACCCCATTCTCTCGAGATTCTTGATCAGAGTATTCGCTATTACTAGCTGAGATGTATTGCAGAGCTAAATTAATCTTTCTCCTCTCTCTTTCCTAGTAGCGTGCACATATTCTCCCGTAGCCCTTTCTTCTATTCCTTCCCCTACAACCACACTCCAGCCCCCCATGATTATTAGATTGCATCTCCCTGAATTACTCGTTGAGTATACTTAAATCTTTTCTCTATCTCTTCGTCGTCTGCTTGCGACGTCGGCATGTGTAACTGAACTATTGTTGTCGGTGTTTGGCTGTCGATTGTGATGACACCAACCCTACCACTGCAGAATACATGGTAGCCTTACCTTCGTCTTGATAACGAATCCTACTCCTGTTATATTTTCTGCTGCTGTTGATGTTAGCCAATAGTCATCCATTTCACTTCACTGACCCCCCTCCCCCCCCCCCCCCCTCCCCCTATATCTAGACTGAGCCTCAGCATTTCCCCTTTCAGATTTTCTAACTTCCCTACCACGTTCAAACTTCTAACGTTCCATCTCCCGATTCGTAGAACGTTATCCCTTCGTTGGTTATGCAATCTTTGCTCATGGTCACCACCCGCATTGCATTCCTCTCCCGGAGATCTGAATGGGGCAGCAGTCAGGAATCTTCTGCCCCAAGGAAAGATCGTGATGACACTTTTTCAGTTACAGGCCACATGTCCTGTGGATGCACAGTGTATGTCTTTGATGCAGTGGCTTCCATTGCTTCTTCATCCTCATGTCGTTAATCGTTGCTGATTCTTCCGCTTCTAGGGGCAGTTTCACAGAGTGTCCTGGACCTCTTGCCGCTCCTCCGCCCTCTCTGACAAGGCCGCTGGCAGAAAGAGGTGACTACGCCAGAATCTTCGGCCATCACTGATGACGATTTTTATTCAAAATCTAAGCGCTGACGTGGTTCGAACCCGATATCCAGGAAGCTTTGATTTACTAATCAAAGACGTTACGCCTAGAGTTGCGCAAAATTCGAAACCAATACTGGGTAATTTGTGCAACGATTACCGAAAAGCTAGTTTCTCGTGCACATAAATTGTTATGATGTCATACCTCCTGAAGTACGAATCATACAATGATACTATTTTGCAAGTAGCAGAGAGTGTTGTACCTTGGTAGACTGTTCAGACTTTCGCCTCTAGCGATAGAGATTATTACAGGGTGTCCGGATTAAACTTATAATAGTATAAATATTTGTAATAACCTGCGACGTAATTGAGATGATTGATGGAAGTTTGCTGCTACAAATATGCTAACTTTAAATGTTTTCTGCGTTTGCTTGCGGCAGTTGGTACCGCGTGCGCATGCTTGCAACTGACATGTGCACGTCTATAGCCATGTGGAAGCCACAGCAAAAGTTGTTTTGTGTGTTTCACCTCGCGGAGTTAGTCTGCCACACTGGTAGACTGTCGCTTCGGACGTGGGTATGGACAGCGATCAACTGGCGACGTTCCCACTTACGTAAAGATCAAGAAACGGGACAAGTGGTTTGGAGAAACTTGTAATTTCTTTTCGATGTCAGGCTACCAAGCCAAGTACGCAGTTGCAAAGGCTACTGTCGAATTAATCTGTACGTCCTTCCGACGGAATCCTAGTAAGTCAATCCGCAGCCCGCCCGGCTAGCCGCGCGCTCTAACGCGCTGCTTCCCGAACGGGAAGGCGTGCCGGTCCTCGGCACGAACCCGCCCGGCGGACTAGTGTCCAGGTCCTCTGTGTTGGCCAGCCTGTGGGTGTTTCTTAAGGCGGTTTTCCATTTGCCTTGGCGAATGCGCGCTGGTTCCCCTTATTCCGCCTCAGTTACACTATGTGGATCCACTGGGGACCGAACCGCAGAATAACCCTGCGTTCGGTGTGAGGCGGCGGTGGGGTGGGTGGACTGCTGTGGCCTGTTGTGGGGTTGTGAACCACTGAGGGCTCCGGCGGGGACGAAGCCACTTCGTCGTTTGTAGGTCTCTGGTTCAATACAAAATACACAAGTCAATCCACTAAGCAAGTAGGCAGTTACAGTTACCTCGTTCGACAGTACTCGAAGATGTCTACAAAAGGTTATGCCTATAGGTGTACGAACTGCAGATTTGTCTCAAAATTATGCCTGAGGTCTGGTCGCATTCGCAGAGACCAATTGTGGCGAAAATGAATGATAACAGGGCTTTCACTTGTTTCTCAGACGAGGCTGCATTCCGTACTTCTGACAAGATAAACACGCACAATTGCCGCACATGAGGAACTGAACCCCCTACATAATGATTTAGTGTGAACGGGACTCAACGAAAGTAGATGTTTGGTTTGGACTGTTGAAGGACAGCGTTATAGGCCCATTCTTCGCAGAGCCTACAGTTAGATACAATAGCGTACGTAGACAAGTTGCAGTTGTGTGCCTCCTTCGTGAGGCGATGTTTCAACAAGACGGCGCACCATGAATATTGTGAGGGATTTCATGGATCATGAGCTGCCAGATCGCTGGGTTGTAAGAGGTACTCCATCGAATGTTTGTCTCACTAGTTGCGTGGAAATTACGCCACTTGATTTTTTTTTCTGGGGTGGTGTATCAAGAATAAAATGTACCAGCCACCAGTTCGTGCTCAACCAGATGTGCGCCATCACATTAGTGCAGCTATCGCAAATGTTACGCCTGCAATGCAGGTAAACACCTGGAGAGAAGTGGGGTCCAGATTAGATGTCTGTCGCGCTATTAATAGTGGACATACCGAGGTGCATTAGGTGTGTAAAAAATACCTTGAGTTCCCGTGATTATAAAAGCTTACCATCATCAAATACTCGTATCTCAATTACGTCTCAAATTATTTTATTTTACATTGTTGTTGTTGTTGTTGTTGTTGTTGTTGTTGTGGTGGTGGTGGTGGTGGTGGTGGTGGTCTTCAGTCCTGAGACTGGTTTGATGCAGCTCTCCATGCTACTCTATCCTGTGCAAGCTTCTTCATCTCCCAGTACTTACTGAAACCTACATCCTTCTGAATTTATATTATTATATGTTTAACCCGGACACCCAATATATTTTCTCATTCCATTTTTAAACGATAGAATTCATATTTTCTGTGATACAATCTTTAACTGAAATTACAAGCCTTCGTCCGGAATATTAAAGTCTCTCCAAATGTGAAAACATGTTCCAAGGTACAATATGCCGACATACCTAGGAACAAGTATTTGATTTAAATTGAAAACTGCAATCGGGAAAATCTTATCAATACTGTATTTAGTCGTCTGTCTGTTATAGTATTACTCTACTGCATCCGGTAGTCAGTAAGTGGAATAAAATTAACCGGAATTATTATCATAAACCAGTTACAAGTTAAATACATTCTGAAATAGAAGCTATAGGCAACTAACACAAATTTCCACTTTCAAGACAGGTAAAATTGTTGAGATATCGAAGGAACTCAGTTCAATTGCTAGTATCATTTGTTCCATAATAAGAAACTTCCTTCTGTTTGAAGGTACGAGATGCTGTAAGATGTACGAAGTAAGGCCTGACTGTTCACATGCCATATAAATAGTTCGAAAAATATATATCATCGTACTAACGACAAAATTCTCTACCTGAAGAATTAACAATTTATTCCAAATAGTTCTAATATATTATACAGCACTTTAACGTGCAGAACGCGAAATATTTACAAATGCTTCGAAAAACACAACCTGTTGCTAAACACAACAAAAACCGTGGAAAATGGAGGAAACTCCTTATGGCTGTCTCTAGCGGGCATTGCTCCATGCGCCCTTAAAATGAGTCACTACACTGAAGTACCGACCAAAGAACAGCAAAAATGCAGTCAGCGATAAACTTATTTCCTTTCATTGCTTCGCGAGTGGTGTCAGCGAGAAAAATTTAAGTGTTTGACATCACGTATAAACTTTGTTGGAAGACGTATTCTCGTATTGTGGCTGAATATAGGCTGGGTAATTTGCCTGCCATGAGTCATACTGCGTCTGGGCGCACACACTGCGCAATACAATTAAAGGGCGAATTTTCGAAACCCAGTAATTGTCTTTTGTTGCGGGGCAGAAATTTGAAATTTGACTCAAAGGTGTCTACAATCTCCCTGTATAATGCTGCTAAAGCTTGACGCACTGTGACGTCATTTTGCCGACACATGTGAAAATGGATACAGCTGAGAAGTTCATATGACGTGTAAGGTCGGTTAATGACATCGTTTGGGGCCATATTTCATTACAATTCCGCCCAACGCCAACGTGGACACGTCACAAGATGGGGAGGTCGCCACGCCCCTGTCTCACACATTTCGCCCCCTTCTCTTCACACCTCTGCGGTGGAGGTTAGAACAACAACGCCCAACGTTGAAGGCGCGCTGTTTTCTTATGGGTTGCCTAGGAAAACATTTCAGACTCACCGCCACACACAACCGAGAAGAAATGGACTCAGGAAGTGGGATAAAAGGCGTCAATGGGACCACCCCATCCCTTGGGACTTTGATTCTGACACATTTCGCCGTCGAAAACGACAGTTCGCAGTGCCATGGTCAACAGGAGGACGTTCTAGACAATCTAGGACATTGTGGAACTGCAACTCGAGAGAAGGTGATAGCACACTGTAACCTCCCCCTCAGTTATCGACCTTAATGACAGTGAAAAATTAAACCGCGTGCACCTAATGGAAATTTGGGAAAAGCAATCGTCACCGAAGTTAATTTGTCGGTAAAGAGGGAGGAAAGGGTTACATCTAAATGAAAGGAAAAATGCAAATGAAATTGGTGGATATTAATTTTGAAAAGGGGTAAAGTTAATAAAGAAAGTAAATGTGCGGTCGTTACGTTAACAATTAACTGGCGTTAATTAGATGTTTGAGATTTGGGGAAAATTACGGTCGCCAGTCCTATGGACAACTACTATAATAACTGAAAAAGAAAGGTTACTGCACATATAATTAGCACTAAAACCGTGGCAACTGAAGGTTGACACTTGTGTGAAAACTGAATATTTGTCAGAAGTAATAAATTTCGCTACACTCTGACTTAATTTAGCAAAAGAATTAATAAAACCGGAAAATTGAAAGTTAATTTAGTGACTGAAATTAATAGTGAGCTTTGTTTCTGAAGCACTACGAAATTCAGTAAAATAAGGTTAGTCTTGGGCTACCTCAACAATCATTCCAAAAGCTACTTGAATCTACGCAATTTAGAAATAAGAGATTTAACTTTGAACTTGAATTAAATGATTCTGAACAATTAACAATTGTAAAATTTAGTACGTACCAAGCTGAGCTGCAGTCACAGGTAAGCTAAAATATGGTAACAAAACTCGCACTCTTAATTTGTACTTGTGTAATCTAAATATTGTAGCCAGCTATGAATACTTTACGTGAACTTTGAAATTAAAGCAGTGAAATGGAATGATATTACTTAAATGCTGGCGTTTGAATTTCAACGACACTCGGGTTCATACCGGAAAAGGAAGGGACCCTGCTTGGTAATGCAATTGGGACAATGAGCAACAATGGTTCATGCTACGTTGCTGTAATTTTGTGAGGCAAATCGAACAGTTTGAAAAGCTGAGGTCTGCCATATGGTTCTAAAACTTTACGTGCTTCCAGTCTTCCTTGTTGGTTGATTGAAGGTTTGAAGTCGTCGATCGAGGAGGTGGCGACAGTCACTCATTGTCAGCCGTCGCTGTTGCAGAAGCTGGATGTTGGCTCGCCTTCTTCTCGACACGGTCACCAGGCGAAACGGGCTATTGATGTGCGCCGGCTAATGCTTCTCATCCGCGACACCGTGTCAGAAACTATCATAGCAAGTCGAGCGCAATTACATGCTGCCAACTCGCAGAGACCCTCTCTGCCCGCGCTCCATGCGGCAGAGTTAACACTACCAAAGATCCTAAACACTTTGGTTCTCCACACGACCTATCTGTTGTGTCTAGAATGAATGCTATAAAGAAAAGTACGTAGCTTCTGGAATGCTTAACTTTAATCCATCCTTTTTGGTACATCTGGAGATTGTGGCGGTACAAGTGAGACTCTTTAGATACATGCAAGGTTACTAATGGCGCCTTGCTAGGTCGTAGCCATTGACTTAGCTGAAGGATATTCTAACTATTGGCTCGGCAAATGAGCGAGGCTTCGTCAGTGTGCATCGCTAGCTATGTCGTCCGTACAACTAGGGCGAGTGCTATCCCGTATCTCGAGACCTGCCTTGTGGTGGCGCTTGGTCTGCGATCACACAGTGGCAACACACGGGTCTGACATGTACTAATGGACCGCGGCCGATTTAAAGCTACCACCTAGCAAGTGTGGTGTCTGGCGGTGACACCACACTATCGATGTAATTGTTCGACAGCATAGTTTTCCTTAGGCCAGACTCAGCGTGAAAATACAAATAATATTTACAAAACAAACCAATTATACATCGACATAAATTATGTATATACAAATAGTAAAACAATTACAATGTATTAAGACACAGAAATGTCATATCTACAGGTAACAAAATGAGGAAAAAAAATTATAGTACAATAGATGGAAACAGGAAGATATGTATTTCCGGCGCTACAACACCTTTGGAGAGTAGCGCGATCGTAATTTGTGTGTAGGGTGGAACCATTAGGAACGGTTGAACACTGTTGGGAGAAGTATGGGCGTGAGCCAAAGCAGCGGCAAAGGGTGTTTATGCCTTTTCAGCCCCTCTCTTTGGTGCCCTCCGTTGGGGTGATGTGCACGAATAAAACGGCAAAGTGTCCCTCTGGGAGCCCCCAGTCCGGCAACAATCTCGGCGGCACTGTGCAGCTTTGTTGGACACTTTAAAAATGTCCCCGAACAGTGACGGCCATTCACTTATTGCTGGGTGCTGGCGTGGTAGGCATCCCTTTCAAAACTCCTTAGACACATCAAAAAACGTTTTGTATCACTTCGGTTCCGAGAGATCCGTAATCTGTGCAGAAAATTGGAATCGAGGCCAACGTAAACATGATTTCAACTCCTTTTATTGCTCATGAAAACTACACATGGTTGGTGGGTCACGTCGTCCATAAACAGCCCTTTTCATCTATCCCAGGCATGTTCGATAGTGTTCGCGTCTGGCGAACAGGCTGGCCACTCTAGTCGAACGATGTCGTTATCCTGAAGGAAGTCATTCACAAGATGTGCACGATGAGGGCGCGAATTGTCGTCCACGAAGACGAATGCCTCGCCAGTATGCTGCCGATATGGTTGCACTATCGGTTAGAGGATCGCATTCATGTATCGTACAGCCGTTATGGCGTCTTCCACGACCACCAGCGGCGTACTTCCGCCTCACGTAATGCCACTCCAAAAGAGCAGAGAAACTCCACCTCGCTGCACTCGTTGGACAGTGTGTGTAAGGCGTTTAGCCTGATTGGGTTACCTACAAACACTTCTCCAACGAGTAATTGTCTGGTTGACACTCATCGGTGAAGAGAACATGATGCCAGTCCAGAATGGTCCATTCGGCATGTTGTTGGGCCCATCTCTATCACGCTGCGAAGATGTACCTCACCATAGACGTCTGGAGTGAAGTTGCGCATCATGCAGATTATTGCGCACAGTTTGAGTCGTAACAAGACGTCCTTTGGCTGCACGAAAAGCATTGTTCAACATGTTGGCGTTGCTGTCAGGGTTCCTCCGAGCCATAATCCGTAGGCAGCGGTCATACACAGTAGCAGTAGCCCTTGGGCGGCCTCAGTTAGGCATGTCATCGACAGCTCCTGTCTCTCTGTATCTTCTCCATGTCTGAATAACATCGCTTGCTGAGAGCCCTTCCTGGCACAAAGTAACAATGCGGACGCGATCGATTTGCGGTACTGACCGCCTAGCCATGGTTGAACTACAGACAACACGAGCCGCATACCTCCTTCCTGGCGGAATGACTGGAGCTGATAGACTGTCAGGTCCCCTCCGTCTAATAGGCGCTGCTCATGCATGGTTGTTTACATCTTTGGGTGGGTTTAGCGACATCTCTGAACATTCAAAGGGACTATGTCTGTCATACAATATCCACAGTCAGCATCTATATTCAGGAGTTCTAGGAACCGGGGTGATGCAAAGCTTTTCTTGATGTGTGCATTTCGCATGCGACCACCAAGTGCTGGATCAGCTACGTAGGACGGCTCCTCTGAAGGGTATCGAAATAGTGGCCTGTGACATCGTCGACTACAGATGATTGAGCTAATGTCTCTGTAGGGATCACGTTTTTGAAGTGCCCATCACAGGAGCGCAGGTGGCGCAGAGGTGTTGCTGGAGAGTGGAGGAGTGCGTGGTGGTGGTGGTGGTGGTGGTGGTGGTGGTGGTGGGGGCGGGGGCGGGGGGGGGGTTGTTGGGGGGTGGTAGGGGGGAGAGCGGAGGAGGCCCTTCAGGGATCCTTTGCCACTTTATCCGTGCGTGTATCAGTGTCAAACCCTTCTGTGATCATGCCAAAGGAGAGCGCACAACAGGAGGGTTCAAAAAGCATAGCCGGCCTGAGTGGCCGTGCGGTTCTAGGCGCTACAGTCTGGAGTCGAGCGACCGCTACGGTCGCAGGTTCGAAACCTGCCTCGGGCATGGATGTGTGTTATGTCGTTAGGTTGGTTGGGTTTAAGTAGTTCTAAGTTACAGGGGACTGATGACCACAGCAGTTAAGTCCCATAGTGCTCAGAGCCAGCCAAAAAGCCTAAACACGCTTTTCTGTTTTGGATCACGTTTAGCTTTCGTCGAATGGTTCTGGACTGTGCCCAATGGTTCCACCCTGTGCACAGGAGAAAAGATTGCGGTCGCGCTACACTCAGAGGCGTACGATCACGTTGAGTGGTGTCGGCAGCGAAATAGGAGGGTTGGATCGTGAAGGGAGTGTCAGCAGTGCCGGAGGTTCTTCCTCACCTCAGTACGAATGTCGTTTTGGACCGTGAAATGAGTGAGGATTAACGCCTCAGGGAAGGGGATGGTTTCATCGACGCCCTTTATGCCGCTCTGAATCCTTTTCGTGTTGATTCTCAGAGGAGGTGTGTTTGAAATGTTTTCCTCGGCTACCCACAAGCAAACAGCGTTATCCGAACCTTGCGTATCGCGGCTTTAAGCTGCATCGCTGAGGCGTCCAGAGAAGGTGCGTTATGTGGGTGAGAGGCGAGTGTGGCGACCCTGCCATCGCGCCGCGGTAGTGCTGGTAAGAATTGTGTTGACATCTACATCTATTCAGACAGTCAGGCAGCCATGATATCATTGGCAGCTCCTGCAACAAGATCTAAGATTGTTGCAGATTGCCAGAGCTAGGGGGAAGCAATAGGGTGTACCTAGTGTGGGTTCCTGGCCACTCAGGGATCTATGGCAATGAACAAGCCGATAGATTGGCTAGGATGGGTAAACAGCTCCATTTATTGGACTGGAACCTGTCTTGACAATCAACAAGGCTATGATCAGATTAGAACTACGGAACTGGCTTAGGAAACAGCACGTAGGATATTGGACCAAGGTCCATAAAGAAAAACATTGTAAGGTAATGATGCCGAAGCCATGTTTTAAAAGAAGCTCTGCAATCCTGGGATTGAACAGGAAAGAGATCAAACTCATGACTGGACTGATGACCGGCCATGGGAACTTCAAAAAAACAGATACACACAATGGGTATAATGGAAGAGGACCCTAAATGTAGGATCTGTGATGAGGGTGAAGAAACTGCATCACACCTAATCTTTGAATGCTTGGCATTGGACAGTAAAAGGTCAGACTCTTCGGGACAACTAGACCTGAAGAAATTGTCTGACAAAAACTGGTATAGGGACTCCTTGCACTATTTAAGGACGCTGGTTGGTTTTACTAGATATACAGGGAGCGATACCGCACAGTAAACCTAGTTTCGATTCGAACAATGGCGGGTTAGACCTAAGCTGTTTTAGCTCTCCTGTTAAAATCAAATCAAAATTAATTGTGTTGAAGTTTGTTGCCAGCGTGACACTAACGCACCTTACAGCTCACATCAACTTCTGAGCCCTGGCCTGTTTTCCTCTTGTGTCGATGATGACCATGATGTTTCATTTGTGGGGCGCTCAACTGCGCCGTTATCGGCGCCCGTACAATTTCCCAATCTTTACTGATTCCAGTTTCGCCACTTCCATCAGTGATGACGAAATGAGGGGAAACACAAACACCCAGTCCCCGGGTGGAGAAAATCCCCATCCCGGCCGCAAATCGAACCCGGGACCCCGCGATGCACAGGCAGCAACGCCAGCCACTTGACCACGGGCTGCGGACACCCGTGTGTCGAGATCTCGCCGTCTGAAGCGCCGGCGAGCGCAAAGGTGTCGGCGCAGTTCGCTTGCATTATTAAAGCCACCTTTGAGCCAGATTTCAAATTTCTGTCTTGCAGTACGAGACAATTACGCCATCTCGAGAAAGTAACCCTTCATCTGGATTGTTCAGTGTACAAACCTTTGTAATTCTGAAGAGATGGAAAAAATCAGCCAGCCAGTTGCAAAACACAGGTTTATTTAGCCTTGATGTAGGTCTCGATATTTATAAAAAGTTGTTTTTCAGGAGTAGTACGCCCTAAAAATGTATATGAAATATTTTTACATACATAACAAAATATTAATAATACAAAAAATATTTGTGAGGAAAGCGTACTCACTTGTTTCATCATGGTGTTGTTGTTGCGGCCTTCAGTCAAGAGACTGCTTTGATGCAGCTCTCAATGCTACTCTATCCTGTGCAAGCTTCTTCATCTCCCAGTACTTACTGCAACCTACATCTTTCTGAATCTGTTTAGTGTAATCATCTCTTGGTCTCCCTCTACGATTTTTACCCTCCACGCTGTCCTCCAATACTAAATTGGTGATCCCTTGATGCCTCAGGACATGTCCTACCAACCGATCCCTTCTTCTAGTCAAATTGTGCCACAAATTCCACTTCTCCCCAATCCTATTCAATACCTCCTCATTAGTTGTATGATCTACCCTTCTAATCTTCAGCATTCTTCTGTAGCACCACATTTCGAAAGCTTCTATTCTCTTCTTGTTCAATCTATTTATCGTCCATGTTTCACCTCCATACATGGCTACACTCCATACAAATACTTTCAGAAACGACTTCCTGACACTTAAATCTATACTCGATGTTAACAAATTTCTCTTCTTCAGAAACGCTTTCCTTGCCATTGCCAGTCTACGTTTTATATCCTCTCTATTTCGACCATCATCAGTTATTTTGCTCCCCAAATAGCAAAACTCCTTTACTGCTTTAAGTGTCTCATTTCCTAGTCTAATTCCCTCAGCATCACCCGACTTTATTCGACTACATTCCATTATCCTTGTTTTGCTTTTGTTGATGTTCATCTTATACCCTCCTTTCTAGACACTATCCATTCCGTTCAACTGCTCTTCCAAGTCCTTTGCTGTCTCTGACAGAATTGCAATGTCATCAGCGAACCTCAAAGTTTTTATTTCTTCTCCATGGACTTTAATACTTTCTCTTAATTTTTCTTTTCTTTCCTTTACTGCTTGCTCAATACACAGATTGAATAACATCGGGGAGAGGCTACAACCGTGTCTCACTCCCTTCCCAACCGCTCCTTCCCTTTCATGCCCCTCGACTCTTATAACTGCCATCTGGTTTCTGTACAAACTGTAAATAGCCTTTCCCTCCCTGTATTTTACCCCTGCTACCTTTAGAATTTGAAGAGGGTATTCCAGTCAACATTGTCAAAAGCTTTCTCCAAGTCTACAAATGCTAAAAACTTGTTTGCCTTTCCTTAATCTTTCTTCTAAGATAACTCGTAAGGTCAGTATTGCCTCACGTGTTCCAATATTTCTGCGGAATCCAAACTGATCTTCCCCAAGGCTTCTACTAATTTTTCCATTCGTCTGTAAAGAATTCGCGTTAGTATTTTGCAGCTGTGGCTTATTAAACTGATTGTTGGGTAATTTTCACATCTGTCAACACCTGCTTTCTTTGGGATTGGAATTATTATATTCTTCTTGAAGTCTGAGGGTATTTCGCCTGTTTCATACATCTTGCTCACCAGATGGTAGAGTTTTGTCAGGACTGGCTCTCCCACGGCCGTCAGTAGTTCCAATGGAATATTGTCTACTCCGGGGGCCTTGTTTCGACTCAGGTCTTTCAGTGCTCTGTCAAACTCTTCACGCAGTATCGTATCTGCCATTTCATCTTCATCTACATCCTCTTCCATTTCCACAACATTGTCCTCAAGTACATCGCCCTTGTATAAACCCTCAATATACTCCTTCCACCTTTCTGCTTTCCCTTCTTTGCTTAGAACTGGGTTTCCATCTGAGCTCTTGATATTCATACAAGTGGTTCTCTTTTCTCCAAAGGTCTCTTTAATTTTCCTGTAGGCTCTATCTATCTTACCCCTAGTGAGATAAGCCTCTACATCCTTACATTTGTCCTCTAGCCATCCCTGCTTAGCCATTTTGCTCTTCCTGTCGATCTCATTTTTGAGACGTTTGTATTCCTTTTTGCCTGCTTCATTTAATGCATTTTTATATTTTCTCCTTTCATTAATTAAATTCAATATTTCTTCTGTTACCCAAGGATTTCTACTAGCCCTCGACTTTTTACCTACTTGTTCCTCTGCTGCCTTCACTACTCCATCCCTCAGAGCTATCCATTCTTCTTCTACTGTATTTCTTTCCCCCATTCGTGACAATTGTTCCCTTATGCGCATCCTGAAACTCTGTACAACCTCTGGTTTAGTGAGTTTATCCAGGTCCCATCTCCTTATATTCCCATCAATGGTGGTAAATTACATTAGCTCAAGCGAAGTGACTCTAGTCATATATAAAACTGATATGGAAACCGGAACCAGTGCACGCCATGGCTTGAGACACTTGCAAGATTACACTCAGTGTACGTCAGAATAAATGCACAGCTGTATTCATCCACTAGTAAAGCCTCTTGCCTACATAAACGTAAAACAAGAGCCCAAAGAATAAGTATTCACCATGTCAGAGAAAAGGGCCAACTTTTCAAAGGTACAGGCTCCAGCGGTAAGCAAAATTTGGGATGCAGAGGGCTCTAAATACACGCGCGTGAGAACAACGCTTTTGTGTTAACTGACAGCATTTTACATTAAAGTAAAAATGAAAATTTCTTCTGCAAGGCTACTAATAATGCAACAAACTTACTGGTTCGCGTTACATATGCAGTCTCTAATAATTTGCTGACAGAGTAATACTGTACGTAAATTCAGCGTACAGAAGCTAGGGGGTCCCGTTTACAAAGGACCATTATTACAAATACAGGGGGAAAGAACAACTATGAGTTAAAACAACGTCATTAGAGAAACTTCCGCCAAACGCTACGGAAGCTTAAGCGATAAGGAAAAACTGGACTACATTGGGAGCTATTTAATGCACGTAAGCACTGCTTCATGCCGGTATTGTGTGAAATAATTTGACATTAAAGCGGAATGACAGTCTCTTATAGAAAGCCAATTACAAATGAAATAATTTTAGAAGCATACATTAAATGTAAAATTATCTGTAAAAGAGTTATGTTGCAGTCTGAGACTGCACGTAAATTTATCGTTTAGAAGATAACAATTATATTAAAAAAATACTTACATTACAAAATAGTGGAGGAACAAGTAAAATGGCTAAAGTTACAATCACAACATAAAAATTATAACCTTCTGCTTAACCGTACAGAGGTTTACATAGAAAAATTACTCAGCAGAATTTTTTTGTCATTCCAGCTGTAGGGAAATGTGGCCTTTTCAGTACAAGGGATAAATAAACCTTAAGTTTGCAACCAGTTGGTTGATTTTTTTCAACTTTTTAAAATTTGTACGGTTACTGAATTCCAGCCATCTCGTACTGTGTTAAGTCTTTAACAGAGGATTATACTTCCTAATAAGCAGTCAGTGATTCTATAAATGCTGGAAATCAAACGGTTGTTCTCTCTGGAAGCTGTTAGACTGTCAGTCTGCAACTGGGTGACCATTTTATCCGTTTGGCTATCTTCGGAAATGTTGTGCGGTACACCGGACTACGGGCACACCCGCTGGAGGACGTTCAGTAACGGCGCCTCCACCCGCGCTCTTCCCACTGCTCTGATTCGCCCTGTGGCAACCAATCAGAGTTGAGTGGCTGACGCCACACAGTACACAAAACAATTACAGTTCGATTTCCGTTCTCGAGTAAACTGGGAATTGCAGTACAAATTGCGGAAGTAGTCCATATTGCCTAGAACTTTAATTAGCTCGCCCGCCGCCCGGTAACGTAGGTTCTGTATTATGCGGAGAGAACTCACAACTGCCGACAAAGAAACTTATCTGAACACAAAATTGGCAACTTCTCTGAGTCTGCACGACGGAGGCGGAGTCTTCGATCTAGCTTTTGCCAGTTTGCATTGGTAAATCTTAAGATTTACCAATGTCTCTTGGTAAAAGTTCGAAATCTATGCATATAATGAGAGATTTCGGACTTTTACCTCACCGCGGTGGTAAATCTTAGGTTTCACCGGTTAATTCTCGGATTTCCCAATTACTTTACAAGTTTACGGTAACATATCCACCATTCCCATTTATAACGGTTTGAACTTGTTGGGGACACTTTCAGTGAGCTGTCTTAATGACTGCGAATCAATGGAAGGACATTCTTCCTCAAGAGTCAAAGCCGGAGAAGCGATGTAGGACGCTGGGATTCGTAGCGAAGTGGACGTTCCAGCTCACCCCAAAAGCGTTCCATACGGTTCCGGTTGCGACTTCACGCAGGCCAGTCCATTTCAGAAATGCTATCGTCCACAAATCATTGCGTCCCAGACGCTGCTTTATGGCACGGTGCATTGTCATGCTGGTACGAACGATCGCAGTCTCCAAGCTGTTCCTCTACTGTACACAGTACACAGTATGCAGTGCAGCAAAACCTCCTCATATACTTCCACATTTAGTGTTTTCTTAAGCGCAATAATGGGACCACACGCTAACGACGAAAAACACACTCATACCATAACAACACCTCCTCCGTACTTCATCTGATTGTCACAGTGTAATATATTGATTCTGACTTGCTACTGTAGTGTTATCTGTGGTGTCACCGCCAGACACCACACTTGCTAGGTGGTAGTTTTAAATCGGCCGCGGTCCATTAGTACATGTCGGACCCGCGTGTCGCCACTGTGTGATCGCAGACCGAGCGCCACCACAAGGCAGGTCTCGAGATACGGATAGCACTCGCCCCAGTTGTACGGACGACGTAGCTAGCGACTATACTGACGAAGCCTCGCTCTTTTGCAGAGCAGATAGTTAGAATAGCCTTCAGCTAAGTCAATGGCTACGACCTAGCAAGGCGCCATTAGTAACATTGCATGTATCTAAAGAGTCTCACTTGTATCGCCACAATCTTCAGATGTACCAAAAGGAGGGATTAAAGTTAAGTATTCCAGAAGCTACGTACTTTTCTTCATAGCATTCATTACGTATCCTGTTTCAGACCTCCCGCCATCCTACTTCAACTTAGCGCGTGCCTTTCGGCTTCCTCTCATTGTGTCTAGGCTGTCTTGTCTAGACACAACATTATCTGGAAGCTGTGAGAATATTGCTGCGCGGTGTGGGATCCTTACCAGGTGGGATTGACGGAGGACATCGAAAGGGTGCAAAAAAGGGCAACTCGTTTTGTATTAGCACGTAAGAGGGGAGAGAGTGTGGCAGATATGATACGCGAGTTGGGATGGAAGTCATTAAAGCAAAGAGATCTATTTAGGAAAGTTCAGTCACCAACTTTCTCTTCCGAATGCGAAAATATTTTGTTGAGCCCAACATACATAGGTAGGAATGATCATCAAAATAAAATAAGAGAAATCAGAGCTCGAACAGAAAGGTTTAGGTGTTCGTTTTTCCTGCGCGCTGTTCTGGAGTGGAATGGCAGGGAGATGGTATGATTGTATTTCGATGAACCCTCTGCCAAGCACTTAAATGTGAATTGCAGAGTAATCATGTAGATGTAGATGAAGGAGGACAGGCACTCCCAGGCGCGGAAGCAGAGACGATGCTGAGGGCAGACGAAACTAGGAGAGATATTGTTACATGAAGTAAACCGTAAGGGGAGAGCCTTGCGAAAATGCAGACGCCCCCAGACGCTGTCCCAGGGCGCTAGTTACTCTTCAAGGAATTCATATGTCGTCTTGACTCTGTGGTATGGTTGCCACCGTAGAACTTTGTAACCAACAGGCACATAGTAGCTTATAAAGCCAGCCTGATACCAGCCCTGAGAACAGCAACGTCAGCAGGCTCACAATGGTTAGAAAGAGAGCGAAAACGCCAAAAACTGTTGTCCTAGCAGTCCCTACTCCGGGGAGCCTGAGGGGGCGGGGCTAAATGACGTATAATAATAATGTTGCAAGCCTTGTTTGGCAGAGCAGTTACGTTTAGCTTTCAGCTGAACAATGTTGATACCAAATACGGACTTAGTGCAACTGCATTAACATCCCGCCTTAGGAGAAGTAGAGGGAACCTAACTAAACCGTGACTGGAAGGCGACTGCAAGAGACCGGGATTGGCTGTGTGGCTTTAAGTCGGAAAAACAGTGTCCCCACGCGACTCTTTAAAACCCCTAGATTCCGCATTTTGGCGGCGTTCTCAGTCAGACGATCTGGGCGCCGAATCCGCGTCCGTCGACGCCAGCCTCTGTCCAGCTCCGCGTAAGTCTGCTCTCTCACTTGGAGTGCCTCAGTGAACAGTGTCACATTCACTATGTTTTGTTATGCAACTAAGTTGTCGGCTTAAGATGCTGCTAGTGTTCGCTAGTGTGGTTAGCATCCACTCCTGGGACTTGTGAACTGGCTTCTGTTGTAACAGTATTATTCATGCTTTCCTAACCCTAGAACTAGCCTCCAGTGTATTAGTTAGTCTGGAATAAACAACCATTTCAAAACCCTGTTCGTCCAAGAGTCTCCACAACGAGTTCCCTACCAAGTCTCACCTCCTGCATTTCTGGTCAATGCCTGTACCAGTGTCATTCAGATAGACGAAAGCAATCAAATGCCCTCACTGGGAATTGTCCTTCGGCCTTCGCTCTGTACTGCTAGGGAGAGGAGACTGACCAGTAACCCCTTTTCTCCCTCTCCCACCTATGTCAGGACACAACAGGGCACAACGTGATTGAACAATCCAGATCACCTGTTTCCAGTCATCCGCTGTCCACTGTACAACACCTGAAGTGTCGTTTAGCACTGACTCCAGAAATGCCTGGTCTATGAGAAGCTGCTCGACCGTGGTAACTCATTTTTTAACTCCTTACGCACAGCCACTGTGGTAGCACTTTTACACTCAGAAGTGATTCCACTCATTTGATGCGATTTTTTTTAACGAACATCCTCCGCATTGCTTGGCAGTCCGTGTCACGGTTTGGCTGTGGTCGTTCTTTCGTGTTTCGACTTGAAAATCACATGAGCCACACCGACACGGGCAGCTGTACAAGGATTAATATTGATGGATTCGTTGCTCAGCTGACGTCCACTTCCGAAGGCACTGAGCTCTCCAGACCCATCCACTCTGCCGTTACCGCTTCTCTGCTGACAACACAATCCTCCCTGTCTCCTTTTATACTGTCGGACCCGCCGGTCGTGACGTCTGCTCCTCAGCTCCACATTACATAGGGATACTTTTGACCAGATACTGTATGTACACTATGTCCGCAGCTCGTGGTCTCGCAGTAGCATTCTTGCTTCCCGAGCACGGGGCCCCCGGTTCGATTCCCGGCTGGGGCAGGGATTTTCATCTGTCTAGAGATGACTGGGTGTTTGTTGAGCCAGATCGCTGGTCGATCATCATCGATCGGGTTGTTATCTTTGGCGCGTCCCCGGGCATGAACATCTTTGGGTTTTCGGCTGGAGCGCGCGGGACGGCGAGAGGCGGTCGGTTTGGGGCGGCGTCGTGGCTCGGGCGTAACCACACGTGTGATGTCTGTTACGCCGGGGCTGTTTGCTAATCGTGAAACTCCTGCGGCGGTCACTGGTTTCGTATAAACTGTGCCGAGCCTGGCAGTGAGAGGGGAGTCCGGAGTTGGTGTTGAGGTGTCTGTGTGAGAAGCACGGCGTGGGCCTGTCGGTTGCTTCGTCCTTCTGGCGGTCACCGCAAGCGGATGTTCGGCCGGAATGTCTACAGTTTGTGGTGAGCACAGTGTCAACAAGTTCTCGTAGGATGTGCTCCCAGCCTGACTCTCAGCCTGTGTTACTTGTGGGTGCCGACCCCTTGTCTGTTACTGCTTCCGGGTGTCCTGTAAGATTTCACAGCAAAACTGGGTTTTGGTGGCGTTCTGTGTTTCTGGCTCAGCCTCCGCCTAGAAGGGGAAAGATTTGTGCCTCAACTGAAAGGGGGGCGGGGGAGGGGGGCGGCTTCGATTGGACATCTTTTGGAACTCCTTAATGCTATAATTTAAACATATAAGAAAATTGTTCTTTCAAAATAAGCGCCTGTTTCTTTGGGACACTGTAGTCCAAACAGGAGTGGCGTAATGTTAAAGAGTATTTGTCAAATGAAGTGTATTTAATGTCTTGCTGTTTTCTGGGGCACGCAGCTGTGTTGTGGAACTCATTTCGAAGTGTTCTGTCGGGTGAATGACTGCTCCCCACTTCAGTGTATTCATTTGAGTAGTATTGTAAGGTTTTTTGGATATTTGTCAGTGGGGTGTATTGATTCAATTTTGTTTTTCTCTTTCTTTTGAATTACGGTGAATTGTTTAGTTATCTGGTTATTGGCTTAACTCGCGCTTCAAGCACTAAATCAGCTGATACTGAAATTTTTTTTTTTAATTCCTGTTCAATGTCAGACAGGTTCAAATGTAATTTCATGTATGTTATTTGAAATAAATGTGTTGGATTGACCTTAATTAATTACGTGCAATCGAAGTAAGGGATCCAGTCCTTCATCAGTGCTTAACAGTGGCGTGTGGTTCGGGTGGTGAGACCCGAGCACGGGGCCAACGGTTCGATTCCCGGTGGGGTCAGGCATTTTCACCTGCCTCGAGTTGACTCAGTGTTTGTGTTGTCCTCATCCTTTCATCCTCATCATCCTCATCGTCGTTCGTGGGTGGTGACAGAAAGGGCATCCGGCCACTTCTCACACTAACCTCGCCAAATCAGTCGATAACACAGCAGACCCCGCAAGTCGAGATAAATGCTTGGGAAGAGAGACTGTATGTACACTATGTAGCGGATAAAAGTGCAGGTATTTCCATCGGGGACTGAGGACTGAACAACATTACACCACTATTTACGTCATTTACAGACTATCACGAAGTGCTCTCGTGAAATTCCAATATGTGGCAGCGGTATGACGTCTGCAATGCGTTCCAAGTACAGAGCTCTCACTGAGTTTCTTTTGTCGGAAAACCAGATATTCATAGGCGCTTGCGTAATGTCTACGGAGACTTGGCACTGAACAAAAGCAGGCTGAGTCGTTGTGCGAGGCGTCCGTCACCATTGCAACAAGGTGGCGGAGACCTGTCCAGTCTGCCGCGTGCCGGCCAGCCACACACAACTCTGGCTCTTACAATGTTGGAACGTGCGAACACTCTCATTCCAGGTGATCGATTGATCGCAAACAAACACCTCGCTGCTCGGCTAGACGTATCTGTTGGCAGCGCCGCAGCTCTCGCTGGGGCACTCAAACTTGTTATGAAACGTCCCCTTACAAAAAATTACGAATGACTGTGCTGATAAGATTCTATGTCAGTTGTTTTTCAAACAACTGAGCAAAACTGAAGATACTCAGATATTTCTCTCTTTACTTATTCTGATCATCTCTAAAGTGACACACAATATTTTTTTTGCGCAACGCAATCTGACTTTCAATAATCCCTACAAAAGAATGGCCCTGACTAACAATAACCTATACATTTCATGAATCACTCGCATCACAAAAATCTTCGTTACTCGAACTAGTGCAATACAGCGAGCGTCAATACTGCCAGCTAAATAAAAGATTCTAACTACTGAAGGCACTAACTACTGATAGGCATAGTTAGCAAATGAAAGATTTTGATAGAGAACAAACAATGTATTTACCTTAATAATGTTCAAAAGTCATTATATATATATATATATATCTTTACAAATTTCCTTTTTCTGGCGGACACACGTCCAGGTCGTCTGCTTATAGCAACCTCCCAAAACTCTGGCATCTCTCTCGCCACATCCACCACTGCTGGCGGCGCACCTCCAACTGCCCAACGCTACGTGCTGTTAACAGCCAACTGCCCAACACTACAATTACGCATATTCCAACAATAAGTCCAACCAGCCACAGACTGCTCACAGCACAGTCAATGATTTTCATACAGTGGGTGCCAGTTGCGTTATTCGCTGCCTAACTGAAGACAATAAAGAGCAACGAAGGGCCATCTGTGGGGTGCGGAATGCTTGCCCGTTACAAGGCTGACCGTGACAATTTTTTGGCCAACAACATCACAGGCGCTGAAACATTGGTTTATCAGTTTGAACTGGAAACAAAACCCCAGTCCGTGCAGTTGCGCCACACTGCCTCTCCTCTGAAAAAAAAAAGTGCAAAGCCGCAGGCTTGGGCGGTAAAATCATGGCGACGGTTTTCTGAAACTCTCACAGGGTTATTCTCTTTCATGATCTCGCTCACAGTGCAACGATCAACTCTGCAATGCATTGTGCTGCCCTCATGAAATTGAAGAACCGACTTCAGGGTGATTCTTCACTACAAACATGCAGACCAACTCTCCTTCTGCATAATAACGTAAGGCCTCACACAAGTCTACCCAACGGAGAGGAACTCATAAAACTTCGTCTGACTTTTCTTCCTCACCCATCGTGCAGTCCGCATCTCACGTCTCCCAACTTCCATCTGCTTGGCTCAGGCCCTTCCAGAAAGGTGGCATAAGGCCGTCACATTGAACGGTGATTATGTTGAAAAATAGCGGTCTGTAGCCAGATGTGAGGGGATTAATATGGTATATTGGAAGCCTGAATAAAATCATCGTTTTTATTAAGCGTCCCTCGTAATTATAATTGTTACAAGTTGTACGCTTTTTCGTTGCTTAGTACCTCCAAGTACATATGGCAAGAGAAAGCCTTTAACACTCATCTTGTAAGGTGGCTATAGTTTCGCACCTTACAAGCACTCATCCACATACTTTGCCGTGAACTACAACCACAATTAGGTATCATTTGATAGGTTGTACATCGCATATACGAATATTTAAAGGAGACTGATATTGTCACGTACGCCTTGTCAATAACTGTTAACGCTTAGCCCGCATCTCGTGGTCGTGCGGTAGCGTTCTCGCTTCCCACGCCCGGGTTCCCGGGTTCGATTCCCGGCGGGGTCAGGGATTTTCTCTGCCTCGTGATGGCTGGGTGTTGTGTGATGTCCTTAGGTTAGTTAGGTTTAAGTAGTTCTAAGTTCTAGGGGACTGATGACCTAAGATGTTAAGTCCCATAGTGCTCAGAGCCATTTGAACCATTTGTTAACGCTTATTGCATGAAAGGTGGCGGCGTGTCTTTGTTAACAGAACGGCGCCTGTACTAGTAGAGGTTGGAACGCCAGTGGCGATGAAACGTCACGCAGAACTCGAGCCCTGGCTGGAAGGCCCGCACAGGTGTTGGTCCTGCTTAAACACAGCAAGTAGCTTGACGGACGTCGTGGAACCTGGGCTCTTCAGCACGATAGGGTGACGGCCGCCCGCTATTGTAGCAGGACCGGAAGGATAACCGGGAACTCTGCAAATCTTGGACGCAAGTGAGAGGAACGATGAAGCGGCACCTCGGAAACCACGGAGGGTGGGTTATTTCCGTTGATATTTACTCAGATGCGTACTATTGTACGAGTATACGTTTTTCCTCGCAAGCTTTCCGTGCTGGAAGACAAAAGACTAAAGTATGGTTGGCCAGCGTTCGGAAGAATCTGTAGAGAGGGAGAATATTCCGTGGTTTCGGGAATGTGATTCGTGACGATGGTGGGGAGCCGATCCTTGCTGGGAAGCCAACGGTGGAGAGACGAGGTCTTCCGTTGTGAGCGCCCGTGTGTGACGGTCGCCCGACATCAGCCTTTGTTGGTAGAGACGGACTTGCTGTCATTGCTCTCAGTAGAGTTTATAGTCAGAACGGTTAGGCACTGTTGCGAATCCATACGATTCTGGACTTCGCCCCCGGGTTGGAGGTCGTCGTTGAATACGCAGCGTTCAGTGATTGAGAGCACTTCTTCTGCCTATACTTACGTTGAGACGTTATCTGAACTCCGTCCTTGTGGCTGGGAATTCGCGTTTCTCATCTGTAGAACACAGAGAGGAGAAGACAGTATTATAGTAGTCAGAGGACAGCATTCAGCCGCCCTACTCTTCGAAAGAGTTTATTTTGTGGCTGGAGTTCTTCCATCGTCGCAGACGAGTACGAGAACCATCACTTCGGCGCACCGGACGCAGAACATGCGGTGACATCGCAGATTGCTTCAGCTTACTAGGGCTATAAAGTTGAACAGCTGTGATCACGTTAGTTTATTTCCACAGAGGTTCCACACCACCGTAGAGCATCTCTGAACGTAGTGTCTTCTAGTGTTTGGTACGTAGATGATGTCAGTCATTTCCTGTTATTGATATTAGACTGTGCAGTCATAATAAGGGGCAGACTTGGACAATTGATTAATAATTTTAGTTAGGAAATAGATAGTTGTACTTAAAGGGTTGATTTTAATCTGTAATAAATATATATTGAACAAAAACGTTTATCATGTAGTAGTATTAGTTGACTTCATCATTCATTTATGTTTAGATTGTAATTTATTTGTTAAAAAGAGCGTTAAGAGATTCTAAGATCTGCTTCAGGGGGTAGTCAGACAGGGCCAATTCATCGTTTCAGCGTTTATTATTTTCCGTTGCTCACATTCATTTTTACACCCGCCTGGAGTAGCATCTTGGAATCTTGATGATGAAATCTTCTCAGGTTGACAGCCGAGTCAATGTGTTGATCTCCAGCAACGTTTCAGCAAGTTTCTTACTTGCCATCTTCAGGCGAAGAGATTCGCTGAGAAAGCCTGCAGTCTCATATCTTGGCATCTTCTCTGGGCAACAGGTCAGGTATTGAAGTGTGGACGCAAAATGAGTAGTCTATACAAGCAGGTGTAGTCCACTTAGTGGTGTAGCTACGACCGTGCTGAAAGTTTGTGATGTGTTTGTGAGGAGACTTCGCCACAAGGAACAGTGTGTACATGTTAAGGTAGCGCACTTATACCCGTTACAACCTGTATATGTGTGTCTCCTGTCTCATCTGCCTTACGCTGTATGAAGTAGTCTTTAGGTCTGATTGGGGTAGTATTTTAGTTGTTTCTTCACTGCGTCAGCGGCTATTTTGTGGTGTTTAATGTTAACGTGTCCCTAGATCCATATAAGTGTCAACCGTTTCCGGAAATTTTTGTTTACAGTGTTGCTTTCGTGGCGTCTGTTAGTGGCTAATTACATTCCTTGATAAGTACTTGCGTCTGCCTGTTTTGGAGCAAACTTCTGCAATCGCAATATTTTTTGCTGTGGCGTCCTGCATGTACTTCAAAGACTGAAGATCGGGTGTGACTTCTGCAGGCATTTTATAAGCCTCACTGATGACAGAAATCAATTATTAGCTGCCACAGCTCATACACAACACAGCGGAACCCACTCTTGCATTGTGATGTTGATCCCGAAATAGTAACTCGTAAGGATTTCTAGAGACGTACGTAGATAGATGATATGTGTATTGCTCAAAAACTAGAATATTATACTAACTTCATAGAGCTGACTGCTTAGAACTGGTACATATTCTAACTAGGATTGTGAATATAAAGAAATTACTGCAGCAATCGATATATTGTACTTTTCGTAACAACAGCCGTTGTTGTGGTCTTCAGTCAAAAGACTGGTTTGATGCAACTCTCCATGATACTCTATCCTGTGCAAGCTTCTTCATCTCCCACTACCTACTGCAACCTACATCCTTCTGAATCTGCTTAGTGTATTCATCTCTTGGTCTCCCTCTACTATTTTTACCCTCCACGCTGCCCTCCATTACTAAGCTGGTGATGCCTTGATGCCTCAGAACATGTCCTACGAACCGATCCCTTCTTTTTTTTCAGGTTGTGCCACAAACTTCTCTTCTCCCCAATCCTATTCAATACCTCCTCATTAGTTATGTGATCTACCCATCTAATCTTCAGCATTCTTCTGTAGCACCACATTTCGAAGGCTTCTACTCTCTTGTTGTCTATACTACTTATCGTCCATGTTTCATTTCCATACAGGGATACACTCCATACAAATACTGTCACTCGATGTGAACAAATTTCTCTTCTTCAGAAATGCTTTCCTTGCCATTGCCAGTCTACATTTTATATCCTCTCTACTTCGACCATCATCAGTTATTTTGCTTCCCATGTGGAAAAACTCATCTACTACTTTCAGTGTCTCATTTCCTAGTCCTAATTCCTACAGCATTACCTGATTTAGTTCGACTACATTCCATTATCCTAGTTTTGGTTTTGTTGATGTTCATCTTATATCCTTCTTTCAAGACACTGTCCATTTCGTTCAACTGCTGTTCCAGGTACTTTGGTGTCTCTGACAGAATTACAATGTCATCGGCGAACCTCAAAGTTTTTATTTCTTTTTCATTGGTTTTAATTCCCACTTCAAATATTTATTTTGTTTCCTTTACTGCTTGCTCAATATACAGATTGAATAACAGCGGGGATAGGCTACAACCCTGTCTCACTCCTTTCCCAACCACGGCTTCTCTTTCATGCCCCTTAACTCGTAAAGAACAGTCGTTAGAGCACAAAAATTGGCGGAAAACTATATTGCTGATTAAATACAGAAGTTTTATAAGTACATAATAATAATGACAATATAATATGTTCCTCATTCCTTGATCGTTTTGTACAATTATGTCGGCAATATGCTCATAACGACGTTGACGATGTACAGAATATACACAGTATCACATGGAACCAAGTTTGTTTCTTAACTGTGTACAGAATCATCGCGTATCTTAAATTATAATTCTCCCGCAATCCTTATCTAGGAATGTAGAGAGTTTTAGAAATTGTCATGAGTTTAAACTCTTTGCAAAATGCATTTCATGTATTCGTATAGTTTATTTCAGAAGGCTATACTATAGGACTATTGTGTTGTAAGACCCATCTAAGCACTTCTCCATCAAACTCATTCCAACTTCTAGTTTCATAATTCTGGTCTTGGTTGTTTAGCAATGAACACTCACTTCATGATTTCATATTCGTATTTGGTCTTTAAATGACTGTTTAGCATCACTGCTATTTCCTCCAAACGTCACATCACAGTGTAGCAGGGTTTGCACATATGCACAGTAAGCATACAGTACTGTTTAAAAGTTACAGTAGTACAGAAGCATTTTTGAAGATATGAAACAACGTCATCGGTCCCATCGGAGCCGTCCGAAAAATTGCCTGAAGTGATGTAGGGAAATCGTGGAAATCCTAAATCAGGATGGCTGGACGTAGGTTTGAACCGTCGTCGTCCCAAATGCGAGTCCAGTGTTCTGACCACTGCGCCTCACCGCTCAGCTTTTTTTTTTTTTTTTTTTTTTTTTAATATGTGGTACTTTTTTTAGCAACGGCCTTGCCGCAGTGTGTTCACCGGTTCCCGTCAGATCACCGAAGTTAAGCGCTGTCGGGCTTGTCCGGCACTTGGATGGGTGACCATCCGGGGCGCCATGCGCTGTTGCCATTTTTCGGGGTGCACTCAGCCTCGTGAGGCCAACTGAGGAGCTACTCGACCGACTAGTAGCGGCTCCGGTCACAGAAAACCATCGTAACGACCGGGAGAGCGGTGTGCTGACCACACGTCCCTCCTATCCACATCCTTAGCTGAGGATGACACGGCGGTCGGATGGTCACGACGGGCCACTTGTGGCCTGAAGACGGAGTGCTTTACCTTTCTTAGTATGTACACACTTCAGTGTGTTCGTTGTTCTTTCTCGGTGTCAGTCTTCCCACAAACACATAACAAACTTTACTGCCTGATGTTTTCTGCAAGGACATATCTGCACCACTAAGTGGACTGCATACGATAGTATACACCACGTGTCTTGCCTAGACCTGCGCATACTTCAACACCGGACCTGCTGGCCAGGGTAAAATAAACATTAATGGTTTGCACTTGTCACACGTTCTTGGAGCTACGAACCAACCTTAAAGTATACAACTTATAACAGCTATAATTATTAGACTGTAAATGATGTTAATGCTGATGCGATGTTATGCAGTACACCGCCCTCCGTCGCCAATAAAAATGTCTGCACTTATAACCGTTACACGCTCTATTACTTCTGGCTTTTGTTGTTATGCCTCTAAAGGAAGATCTACAGAATTGTCTTCTCATTCACCATCACGCATTTGTCTCTACACCATATTTGAGTCTCACGGATGCTTGCTGCTTAAACCAGCTTCATCGTGTCCTTTGGTAAAGCTCTATAACATAACTGACTTTAAAGTAAAAATAGGTGAGTATCTGTTACAATTTGATTCAAAGTTCCAGCAATTGCTCTTAAATGCCTGTTTAGCTCTAGGTTAGCGCAGCGCGTCGATGCTTTAATTTTCATTGTGTAAACACTGCTACCTCATTTATAGTTAATATTTCCCGCTTACTTAAGAGAGAGACTTGTGAGCTGCGTGCAGCGAGATAATTAAGCGTCAGGTGGCTTGTTGGAAGTTCACTGTTCAGCCACTCTCCGGTCCTCTGCTTAATTATTAGCTCCCGTGTTATGCGGAACGACGCGGCAGGCCTTTCTGTTTGGCCTGTTCCCCTCGGGCTAGGCCTCAGTAATGACGACCAGATTCCAGCTACGACGACTCCAGAGAATTCCAGTTCCTCTTCTTCTCCGTCTCCAATTACCCCGTTGTCGACGGAACGTTAAACCCTAACATTTCTCTCTTCCTTCCTTTTCTTCCTCTTCTTCCTCTTCTTCTTCTTCTTCTTCATCATCCTCTTATCTGTCATGCGTTAGACCTTCCTCGGCATGATGCAGTTGAATTTCGTCGTGCCATCTTTTTGCTGATCTTCATACGCA
Organism: Schistocerca americana; assembly: GCF_021461395.2. Classification (NCBI taxonomy): domain Eukaryota; kingdom Metazoa; phylum Arthropoda; class Insecta; order Orthoptera; family Acrididae; genus Schistocerca; species Schistocerca americana. The sequence goes on along the minus strand of NC_060127.1, from coordinate 208,359,297 downwards.
TCTTAAACTTGCGGAATATATTGACAGAAATATAGTGGTAATGTGAACTCCTCCATTCGCAACATACGGCTTATCCATTTTCGCCTGTTTTCTTCAAAATGTTTCTTTATGTTAAAGTTTTTAAATTCCTTCCTAATATCCGGGTTTATATTTTAATCTTAATTTTCTACATCCTGCTATGTCCCCGTGGAATTTCTTTTCATTGACTTGTAATCTTATTTTATCTTTCTTTTTTTATCCCCTAAGATTCATTCCCGTACAGCAATGTTGGTACCGACTTAACTTTATAGAACTTAAAGTAGGTTTCTGTTTTTTACTTTATTTTGGAGAGATCTTCTATCGGTACTCTTAAAGTACTTGAAATTATCAGTTTTGTCTTTCTGTTGGAGGTCTCCTCTGTATGTTAGCATGGTCCCTAGAAATTTAAATATGCGATATGAACTTGTTTGTGTTACTACCTTTGACCTTATGGAGATTCCTACAAGAGAAATGGATTTTTATTTTTGTATTAATATCGTCATATACAAGGTGAAACAGCCCTGCACCGACAACCTTTCAGAGGAGTTAGTATGCACCAAATCAAGAAAAAAATGTCCAGTTGACATGGGCTGCAGTGTGTACCTTAAAAGCTATCACCAATTCTTCAGTTGAAGCGAATGGTTTCGCTGTAGCTAAGACGGACAAGTACACATAGGTCCTAAGGTTTGCACCTTAGAGCCCACGTTTACTGCACATACACTCCTGGAAATGGAAAAAAGAACACATTGACACCGGTGTGTCAGACCCACCATACTTGCTCCGGACACTGCGAGAGGGCTGTACAAGCAATGATCACACGCACGGCACAGCGGACACACCAGGAACCGCGGTGTTGGCCGTCGAATGGCGCTAGCTGCGCAGCATTTGTGCACCGCCGCCGTCAGTGTCAGCCAGTTTGCCGTGGCATACGGAGCTCCATCGCAGTCTTTAACACTGGTAGCATGCCGCGACAGCGTGGACGTGAACCGTATGTGCAGTTGACGGACTTTGAGCGAGGGCGTATAGTGGGCATGCGGGAGACCGGGTGGACGTACCGCCGAATTGCTCAACACGTGGGGCGTGAGGTCTCCACAGTACATCGATGTTGTCGCCAGTGGTCGGCGGAAGGTGCACGTGCCCGTCGACCTGGGACCGGACCGCAGCGACGCACGGATGCACGCCAAGACCGTAGGATCCTACGCAGTGCCGTAGGGGACCGCACCGCCACTTCCCAGCAAATTAGGGACACTGTTGCTCCTGGGGTATCGGCGAGGACCATTCGCAACCGTCTCCATGAAGCTGGGCTACGGTCCCGCACACCGTTAGGCCGTCTTCCGCTCACGCCCCAACATCGTGCAGCCCGCCTCCAGTGGTGTCGCGACAGGCGTGAATGGAGGGACGAATGGAGACGTGTCGTCTTCAGCGATGAGAGTCGCTTCTGCCTTGGTGCCAATGATGGTCGTATGCGTGTTTGGCGCCGTGCAGGTGAGCGCCACAATCAGGACTGCATACGACCGAGGCACACAGGGCCAACACCAGGCATCATAGTGTGGGGAGCGATCTCCTACACTGGCCGTACACCACTGGTGATCGTCGAGGGGACACTGAATAGTGCACGGTACATCCAAACCGTCATCGAACCCATCGTTCTACCATTCCTAGACCGGCAAGGGAACTTGCTGTTCCAACAGGACAATGCACGTCCGCATGTATCCCGTGCCACCCAACGTGCTCTAGAAGGTGTAAGTCAACTACCCTGGCCAGCAAGATCTCCGGATCTGTCCCCCATTGAGCATGTTTGGGACTGGATGAAGCGTCGTCTCACGCGGTCTGCACGTCCAGCACGAACGCTGGTCCAACTGAGGCGCCAGGTGGAAATGGCATGGCAAGCCGTTCCACAGGACTACATCCAGCATCTCTACGATCGTCTCCATGGGAGAATAGCAGCCTGCATTGCTGCGAAAGGTTGATATACACTGTACTAGTGCCGACATTGTGCATGCTCTGTTGCCTGTGTCTATGTGCCTGTGGTTCTGTCAGTGTGATCATGTGATGTATCTGACCCCAGGAATGTGTCAATAAAGTTTCCCCTTCCTGGGACAATGAATTCACGGTGTTCTTATTTCAATTTCCAGGAGTGTATTTTCTTATTTTGGTGCATATCACTAGCTCACAAAGTTTGACGGCGGAGTTCTTATTCACCCTGCATGTCCGGCTGTATAGTCCATAACCAACTTACTGTAGTCCATCTTCGCTGTTCGAGACTAAAACTTGATTATCCAAAAATAGCGTCATTATATCATCTTTTTGGTGAAATTGCATTTGTAATTCTGTAGTGTCCTTTTCCATTTCCGTGACGTCCTTGCCTTCTTGGGCATTTGAAGACTTTTCAGTGACTGTGCCGCGACTTGATTTCCAAAGGTAGGATTGTTCATTACTTCTGTATTCTGTTCATATCTTATTATGGCTATCCGATGTTTCTCCTGTTTTTCTACACACATCAAAAAAAGTTTTGCATCGCCTCGGTTTCTACAGTTCCCGAATCTGTACAGAAAATTGGAATAGAGACCAACAAAAACATTTCCGCCCTTTTTATTGCTCATGAAAACCACACATTGCATGCAGTACGACCATACAGCGAGACATTCAGAGGTGGTGGTCTAGCTTGCTGTACACACCGGTACCTCTAGTACCCAGTAACACGTCCTCTTGCATTGATGCATGCTGTATTCGTTGTGACATACTATCCACAAGTTTATCAAGGCATTCTTGCTCCAGATTCTCCCAGTCCTCAACGGTGATTCTCCGTAGATATCTCAGAGTGGTTGATGGATCACGTCGTCCATAAACAGCCCTTTTCAATCTATCCCAGGCGTGTTCTATAGGGCTCATGTCTGGAGAACATGCTGGCCACTCTAGTCGAGCGATGTCGTTATTCTGAAGGAAGTCACTCACAAGATGTACACAATGGGGACGCGCATTGTCGTCCATGAAGACAAATGCCTCGCCAATATGCTGCCGATATGGTTGCACTATCGGTCGGAGGATGGCATTCACGTATCGTACAGCCGTTATAGCTCCTTCCATGAACATCAGCGGCGTACATCGGCCCCACATAAGTCACCCAAAAACAGCAGCGAACCTCCACCCTGCTGCACTCGCTGGACAGTGTGTCTAAGGCATTCAGCCTGACCGAGTTGCCTCCAAATACGTCTCCGACGATTGTCTAGTTGAAGGCATATGCGATACTGCCAGTCCTGAGCCGTCCATATGGCATGTCGTTGGGCCCATCTATACCGCGCTGCATGCTGTCGTGGTTGCAAAGATGGACCTCGCCATGGACGTCGGGAGTGAAGTTGCGCATGACGCAGCCTATTTTTCACAGTTTGAGTCATAACACGACGTCCTGTGGCTGCACGAAAACTATTTTTCAACATGGTGGCGTTGCTGTCAGGGTTCCTCCGACCCATAATCCGTAGGTAGCGGTCATCCACTGCAGTAGTAGCCTTTGGGTGGTCTGAGCGAGGCATGTGATCGACAGTTCCTGTCTCTCTGTATCTCCTTCATGTCCGAACAACATCGCTTTAGTTCACGCCCAGATATCTGGACACTTCCCTTGTTGAAAGCCCTTCCTGGCACAAAGTAACAATGCGGACGTGATCGAACCGCGGTATTGACCGTCTAGGCATGGTTCTACTAACAGAGAACGTGATCCTTGTACCCCCTTCCTGGTATCCTGGTGGAATGACTGGAACTGATCAGCTGTCGGAGCCTTCCACCCCCCCCCCCCCCTGCTGCTCATGCATGATTGTTCACATCTTTGGGCGAATTTAGTGACATCTCTGAACATTGAAAGGGACTGTGTCTGTTATACGACATCCACAGTAAACGTCTATCTTCAGGAGTTCTGGGGCCTGGGGTGATCAAAACCTTTTTTTTTGATGTGTGTATATTCCGCACAACAGAATTAAAGGATCACTTTTTTGAAAACTCATAACTGTCTCCCATTGTGACGCAGATGGCTCGAAGATGGTTGATTGGGTAACATGGGGGGAGGGGACCAAAATGCGAGGTCATCGGTCCCATCGGATTACTGAAGGATGGGGGAGGAAGCCGGCCATGCCCTTTCAGAGGAACCATCCTAGCATTTGCCTGAAGCGATTTAGGCAAATCACGGAAAACCTAAATCAGGATGGCCGAACGAAGTTTTGAACCGTCGTCCTACCGAATGCGAGTTAGTGTGCTAACTACAGTGCGACCTCAGTTGGTGGCTCAAAGATGCGTACAACCTTCCTTTGTACTCGCAGAAAAGTGTGGCGTCCTGCGACGACATCGTGGGGCCGACGACGCTTTAAACTGCAAGGTGTCAACACGAGTGGAAAAAAAAACCAGAGATCGGAAGTTGGTGTAAGGTGGGTTAACGATGTCAGTTTGGTACCAGTTTTCGCCACAATTGTACGCAACCCCACCGTGGACGTGTCACGATACCTCTCCTACCCATATCCCACCCCTCTTTTTGACGCCTCCGCGACGGCTAGCATTGGAATCGCGCGATTTTCTTATGAGTGACCGAGGAAAACATTTGAGACACACTTCAGATCAGAATCGACACAAAAAGGTCTCTTGGGCTAGCATAAAGGGCGTTAATGTGATCACCCCTGTCACTGGGGTGTTGATTCCCATTGATTTCATTGTTGAAAACGACAGTTGCATTTCATAAGCCACTGGGAGAGCTTCCTGGCAATCTTTGATACTGCTGATATCTCCCTGACACTTCAAACCTTCTCCAAGAATATCGTTGGGTAACAACCCCACTGAACATAGTATCACCCCTTTGGGGGACATTGGAACCGCAATTTTTGGCTTGATGTGCAGGGTGTGTATGGCGTCCCCGCACTCCAACCGCGTGCTGATGATGTCGACGCCGTAGAGCTGCCGCTGCCACAGCTCTCGCAGTGGAGTTGAGACACGATGCGCGATGACGTAGGTCACCGTTGGTGAACGGGAGACAGAAATGCGAACTCGTACGATGGATGCTTCTTCTGATTTAAGACTGAATGATTCATTGCCCGGATATGCAGTAGTTGTTAAATCTTATCTCATCCGCATCGTACACAGCAACAATTGCGAGGAAACATTGTCATCTCGTACGTTGTTGGCTCGTTGCTATGGAGTTGTTGAAGCTGTATGGAGCGAGATCCACAGATACTCTTTGATCACGTCTGAGTGAACCTACGCCGTAATGTAAAAAAAAAATGTTCAAAAGTTCTCTTTTCAAATAATGAAGTAAGTATTTTGATATCCAGATTAAATTGTCCCTGGTGAACAGTCGTTGGTTAACTATCATTGATTAAATCACTTAATAATGTAGTCCACGCTTGATATTTCACCTGGAACGAACAGTGTATTGTTCCTTGGCCACTAAATGTTTTATAACTTTCGCACCACACGCACACGCAGTTGGTTGGTAAAGTCAATTCTATTAAAATTAAGTTTCTTGACAATTACGAAAACTTGACTCTACAGCGTAATTGTATTATCTTCGTGAAGTCGTGTAACTGTGTCCTACTCGAGACTAATTCAGTGTAGTCCTTTGATATACTATCCACTCTGCTCTTAGTTCCAACTATTTGAAACTCAAGTCCAGTATTCACTAGTGTCGTCAATAAAGTTCAATTAACCCGTTATGCACGGTTAAACGCGTCTATCAGTTCCTGTCTCTGCTTAGAAAATCAGTTTCCGAAGTTCATGGATCACGTCACGCAAGAAACACTTCTGAACGCAAAACAATCTCGTCGCGTTCCGTACTCTCAATAACTAAGACAAGAACTGTTCTCGCACGTCTTTACAGGACGAGAGCCAGCAAGCGACTTCTTCTGTAAAAGAGTATTGTAGGCGCATTGAATTTCTTCGTTGCGCTTACAACTGTCTTCCACATAAAAGTTATCTCTGACTAACATCAGCTTGGACTTAGCTTTCAAGATATTAATTGCAGTTATCACTTGGATATTTGTCCATTTATTAAATCTGAGGTGTCTTCCTCCTCTTTTCATAACAAAAACTCTCGGTGATGTATAATGTTGTTGTTATCAAAACTTCTTGGTGTCAGCTTCTCGGCAAGCATGTCGTATTTACCAAGATAACTCTTCCCTACTTCATATTATGATATTCTGTCATAACTGACTTTAAGGGGGTCGTTGGGGTGTTATAGGTGGAACCGCCAGGGACCGTTGAAAACCTTTCGACGAACTTTGACCGCGCTACGAAGCAGCTAAAGGTGCTCACGCTTTTTCGGTACTCCTGCTCCAAGCACTCGTGTGGCGTGGTCCCAGTGGGGTGCTACATTGACACAAGCGTGAACACAACAGCAGAGGTCCCCTAGAAGACCCCTCCAGTTCAGCCCTACTCTCGGTGACACTGGCCCACGTTCATTGGGATTTTTAAATATATGCCTTTACAGAGAAAACCAGCCAAGTAGCCTTAAGCGCCTGCAGTCTGGCAACTGGCGTCGAAGATGTGTCCAGGGGATCACTGGAAATGTGTTTCCTGGTGGGATGACTCACGTTCCATGTTACTCCAGGTCGATGGTCGTGTCTGGATACGGCTTCACCCAGGCGAAGGCTACTCGAAACTATCGTGCGCGACGGGCACAGGCCGTTTGGAGTAGTATTGGGTCATGGGCTTGCACGACAGCTGTGGACAGTGTGGATGTCGTTGCGGACCATCTACACCTCCTCGTGCTTGATTTGTTCCCAATCAGCGATGGCATCTTCTCAGCAGGATAACTGTCCGTATCGTAAGGCCAAATTCGCGCTACATTGTTTGAGGAGCATGATAGTTGTAACATTATGGAGATGGTATCGGTATTCAGTAAAACTTTCTAGCTCATCCTTACACTCTGTTCAAACTGTTCACACAATATTTCGACAGCTAATATTTGCAGACACACTAGAAGTTCTGTAGACAAGAAATAAAGGATGGGTTTTACAGTTTATCGAAAATTATCTTGAATGTAGACTTTAAACCAAATTTGCAACCACACGCTTATCAAGAAAACAAATTTTTGAATAGACAAAATGCATATGACTTGTAAACAAACCTCTGAGCACTGACATCATACATATAGCCATGTTAATTTCAATAACGATCCAAAGACGAAAATAACAAATTGTGCAATACTGTTAAATTATTAATTAAATCATCTTTTGGAACTTTACGTCTCATCCGAAAATATAGAAGACAGACACTGAAATGCTTCCTAGTTGTTGTTAGTTCTATCCCAAATAGAAAATAGCTAAATTTGAAATATGAAAACTGCGTCGTAATTTTGAATTAAAAAGCATCATTGATTCACAAAACTGTTGGCACTAAAATTACTTTTATTATTTGTAAATCCTGATATAGAACATAAAACAGATGTAATCTACTTCCAGAAAAACACAAAACTGCAAAACGCCGGCCGGAGTGGCCGAGAGGTTCTAGGCGCTACAGTCTGGAACCGTGCGACCGCTACGGTCGCAGGTTCGAATCCTGCCTCGGGCATGGATGTGTGTGATGTCTTTAGGTTGATTAGGTTTAAGTAGTTCTAAGTTCTAGGGGACTAATGACCTCAGTAGTTAAGTTCCATAGTGCTCAGAGCCATTTTTGAACTGCGAAACGTCTGTTTGACCATCAGAGTGGAAAACACGCCGAAGTCAAATTAAGTATACCACTGGCAACACAATATAGACATCATACTCTCTCAAATAATAATAGTTACTCTAAGCACTATTCTCAACCTGTAAGATTGACATTTTTCAAGTTTTTGGCATTCTGTGTCAAAAGCTTGCAAACGAAATCCAGAATAATAACTTCAGCCTGAACCTGGAGGTTTCACGAGGTCTTTGATTTCTCGAGGTAAACAACACACTTGGTTGTTAGGTATTGTAGGAACGGACGTGTTTTGAGGGTCGCTTTAAAAACTGTTGTCATCAGTAATACTTGTGAATAATGTAACCAGTAATGAAAGTGTAATCAGAATTTAGAAGTAAACCATCTGGTAGAAAATGACGTCACTGCCAAGACCTTTTATTTAAAGACAAACGTCGAAGCCCTTACCAGAATCTATTTTTAGAACCCTGCACAAGAAGCAGAAGGAGCATGGAAGATATCGCCGAAAACTTTAACAAAACACCAAAGGCTAAGTACAAATTATTTCAGCTACGCGTTCTTCACTTTGTCCACATTTAAATACCTTAGGCCAGTAGACGAGTACTGGAATCTGTTCATATCGAAAAGGTATAAGGACAGGTAGATTAATTGACGTCAGTGAACTCACGTTGATGACTCGTCCAAGAAGTTCGTCTGATCCGAACCCGAGGGATCACATCTGGGACGCCACAGCGCGCCAACTCTGCGACGTCAAACCACTGGACCGCACTTTTTGGGAATTGCGTGACCTGTGCGTAGACTTGTGCCACCACACACCTCTCGAAATGTACCGAGGACTTATCGAATCCATGGCACGTGGAATCGCTACTGTATTGCGTTCCGAAGGTGGACCAACTCCGTATTAAGACTCTATATCCAATTTGCAGAGGTTAGACAGCCTTCTAATTATAAATCATCGCAGAGCCCTCGAACAGAAAACCGTGCCCAGCAGCTGGAAGAAGGATAGCAGAAGTGATCCGCAAATCTGTCGTCCAGCGTCCTTGACGTCTGTCTGATGTAGAATCTCAGAGGGTACTCTGAGTTCAAACGTAGTGCGGTAATACCTCGGACAGAATGAATTCATCCACGGTACCCAGCGCTGGTTCCGAAACATATAATTACGTGAAGCCCAACTGAGGGCCGGTGTGGCCGAGCGGTTCTAGGCGCTACAGTCTGGAACCGCGCGACCGCTACGGTCGCAGGTTCGAATCCTGCCTCGGGAATGGATGTGTGTGATGTCCTTAGGTTAGTTAGGTTTCAGTAGTTCTATGGGACTGATGAGCTCAGAAGTTAAGTCCCATAGTGCTCAGAGCCATTTGCACCATTTTGAAGCCCAACTCTTGCTTTTCTCAGATGACATACTGAAAGCCCTCGAATAGGACTCTCAGCTAAACGATTTCATTCAATATCATACCTATGTTTCTTAGTAAAAGTACGGACGCGCGGGGTATCAAGGGAAATTTCTGAGTGAATCGAGGATTTTTTGGTTAGAAAGGCGAGAGTCATCGACAGAATTACAACCAACTTGCGGTGTGGCTCAGCGATGTGGGTCCCCTGCTGTTCATGTTGTGTATTACTGAGCTCAGAATAATGTTAATAGTGACCTCAGAATCGTCGCAGATGACGCAGTTATCTATAATGAAGTACAGTGTGAAAGAAATATTGGATCTGTTCTTGATAATATTTCAAATTGCTAGAACGATTGGTAACTTGCCTTACATGTTCTGGAATGTAAAATTGTGAACTTTAGAATAAGAAAAACGTAACATCCTATGACTGTAACTTGTCAATCGGACAACTCATATACATACTTGGATGCAACACTTTCTATCTAGAAATGCAAAGTAGAACGATTACATAGGCTGAATCTTTAGAAAGTGAGGTAGCAGACTTCGGTTTGTTGGTAGAACGCTGGGAAAATGCAGTGTCTACAAAAGAGTCGTGCAACCCACTCTAGAATATTGCTAAATTTTGTGGGATCCATACGAGATAGGACTGAAAGAGCGTATTAAACATACAGTGTGTAACGAGAACAAGTGCAGATATGTATATATGTCTTACCTTAATATTTTCTCATATCCGTATGTTGGTTGTTTTTCCCTGCATCGAACAGTTTTCCCACAAACACGTCACAAAACTTCACAAGACGTTTCCTGCGCGGTCGCACTGTGCCTAGGACTACACCTGTCAGTATAGACTAACCGTTTTTCTTCGACGTGTCCACACTTCAACATCTGACCTACTGCCGAGGAAAAAATAAGGATTGTCTTGCTCTTCCCACAGGTGTACTTGGAGGTGGTAACAAACCTGAAAACATACTACTGCTAACAAGTATAATTATTATTCTGCAAACGACAGAAATACTGATGTAATGTTGTTCAGTATACAGTTCTCAGTCATCAATAGAAATATCTGCACTTATCCCCTTTACACGCTGTATACAGAGAAGAGAAGCATGAGTGGTTACAGTTTTGCTTGAACAGTACGAGAGTGTCATATAGATGCCGAAGCAAATGAAAGAGCAGGCTTCTGAAGAAGAGAGAGCGTGCTTACAAAGCTTCAAGAACCCCTTTAAATGGTGGATCGAGAGAAATACACAATCCCCAACATAGCGCACACATATCGATCGCAAGCAGAAGTTTGGGTTAATTGCATCACATACAGAGGCGTTTAAACTTTCATCCCATGCTCCATACGTTAATGGAACGGGAAAAACCCTGATAACTGGTATAATGGGACTTACCCTCTGCCACATATTTCACAGTGCTTTGCAGAGTACGAATGGATATGTCTGTTTGTTGTTGTGGTCTTCAGTCCTGAGACTGGTTTGATGCAGCTCTCCATGCTACTCTATCCTGTGCAAGGTTCTTCATCTCCCAGTACCTACCGCAACCTACATCCTTCTGAATCTGCTTAGTGTATTCATCTCTTGGTCTCCCTCTACGATTTTTACCCTCCACGCTGCCCGCCAGTACTAAACTGGTGATCCCTTGATACCTCAGAACATGTCCTACCAACCGATCCCTTCTTCTAGTCAAGTTGAGCCACGGATTTCTCTCCTCCCCAATTCTATTCAGTACCTCCTCATTAGTTATGGGATCTACCCATCCAAGCTTCAGCATTCTTCTGTAGCACCACATTTCAAAAGCTTCTGTTCTCTTCTTGTCTAAACTATTTATCGTCCATGTTTCACTTCCATACATGGCTACACTCCACACAAATACTTCCAGAAGCGACTTCCTAACACTTAAATCTATACTCGATGTTAAAAAATTTCTCTTCTTCAGGAACGCTTTCCTTGCCATTGCCAGTCTACATTTTATATCCTCTCTACTTCGGCCATCATTTATTTTGCTCCGCAAATAGCAAAACTCCTTTACTACTTTAAGTGTCTCATTTCCTAATCTAATTCCCTCAGCATCACCCGACTTAATTCGACTATATTCCATTATCCTCGTTTTGCTTTTATTGATGTTCATTTTATATCCTTCTTTCAAGACACTGTCCAGCTGCTCTGTATTATAGTAGGGGCCGGGTCAGTACATTGATGGTAAGTAGGATCGCTAATGCTGGAAATGAGGTTTAGAGACTAGCGTGTTCACAACATCTCGTGCAACAGCTCTCCGGGGGCTGCCGCGCAGTGAGTTGGGGCTGGTGGCTAGGGGACGGAAGTCTTCGCCTGGAGGGGTGGAGACAATGAGAAGCGCTGGAAGGCGACGGTGGATACAATACGGGCGCAGCGAGGCGCTCCAGGCGTAATCGTGAGCTGGAACACTTTTCAAGACAGTGAATCCCGACCACTTACGGCGAAAAAGCTCCCCTTCCGGAAAGCGGTATTATGCCGGTCACAATAGACCAAATAAGAGTCGCAGGCTGCTTCGCGCCGTGTTAATGGAGAAGGCAGACACCAAGACCGCAGAGATGAATAGCGCGGAGGAGCGGCGGCGAGGAAAGGAGAGGAAGGTGTTAGGCGAATCAATAACGGATGTGCATCTCGAGCTGGATACAGCACTAGGACAAGGATCAGATGTAGGGTGTTCTGGAACTTACGGTACACACTTCCACAAGATGTTCGAGGGGCGTAATGCAACACGTTTTTTCTCAGACAATTTCGGTTGAAAAAATGCGGAATCTGTTGTGGGACATTTTCGAATGTTCTCGCTTCAGCCCCTGTAGGTTCCTGAAGTTCCGATTGGTGCCGTCACTATACTTAGCCTTCAAAATGGCGTCTGTAACGGGGATGCGGTTCTAGCAGAGAGGTGTAGCTCTTTTTGGCAGTGAACAAAAGCACGGTGAGTCGTTGGGTGAGGCGTCTGTCATAATCGCAGCAAGGTGTTGTGACTTGGCAAGACAGCCAAGTCACTATGAGAGGAAGCCGAAAGACACGCGCTTAAGCTCACGCAGGCTGGCGCGAAGTCTGTAACATTACAAGGAAATGAGAACTTAGAAAAACGGACGCAGTTGCTGTAATACTTAACTTTAATCCATAATTGTAGAACATCGCTCTTGTTGATACATTAATATAAGCTCAATATAACTGGTAATGGCGCCTTGCTAGGTTGTAGCAAATGACGTAGCTGAAGGCAATGCTAAGTATCGTCTCGGCAAATGAGAGCGTATTTGTCAGTGAACCATTCCTATTAACGTCGGCTGTACAACTGGGGCGAGTGCTAGTAAGTCTCTCTAGACCTGCCGTGTGGTGGCGCTCTGTCTGCAATCACTGACAGTGGCGACACGCGGGTCCGACGTATACTAACGGGTCGCGGCCGATTTAAAGGCTACCACCTAGCAAGTGTGGTGTCTGGCGGTGACACCACACAAGGTCGCGCAAACCTGTCAGGACTCCTGCAATGTTGGAACGTGCGGACACTCTCGTTCGAGCAGTCGTTGAGTTGACAGCACCCTTGGTCACGTTCCTCCATTTTCTGTTCACCCTATGTCCATTATCCACTGGAATATCCGCGGCATTCGAGCCAATCGGGATGAATTGTCGATCCTCTTACGATCCTACTCGCCGGTCATCTTCTGTCTTCAGGAAACAAAGCTGCGTCCCCATGACCGTTTTGTTCTCCCTCATTTTCAGTCCGTTCGATATGACCTCCCCTCTGTTGAAGGCACTCCAGCCCATGGAGGACTCATGATTCTGCTCCACGATACTCTCCATTATCACCAAATCCCCTTAAACAGTTCCTTCCAAGCTGTCGCCGTCCGTCTTTCCCTTTCTGGATACATGTTCTCTCTTTGTACGGTATACATTCCATCGTCCACACCAATGGCACGAGCTGATCTCCTTCATCTTCTTGATCAGCTTCCACCCCCCTATTTGCTGGTTGGGGACTTCAATGCCCACCACCCGCTTTGGGGATCTCCACATCCTTGTCCACGTGGCTCACTATTGCTAGACGTCTTCCACCAAGCGGATCTAGTCTGCCTCAACACTGGGGTCCCCACATTTTTGTCTGCCTCCACGACAAATTTATCTCATTTGGACCTTGCGGTCGGTACTGTTCCGCTAGCTCGGCGCTTCGAATGGTTCGCCCTTGATGATACACATTCGAGTGACCACTTTCCATGTGTTCTTAGACTGCAGCTTCAACTGCCATATATGCGCTCGCGACGCTGGAAGTTTGCCCAAGCCGATTGGACACTTTTTTCGTCTCTAGCGACATTCGATGACCGTTGCTTTCCCAGCGTCGACGATGAGGTCACACATATTACCGACGTTATTCTCACAGCTGCGGAACGTTCAATACCACGCACCTCCGAATTGCCCCGGCGCCCCGGCGTGGAACGAGGCATGCCGTGACGCAATACGTGAGCGGCGACGTGCTCTTCGCATTTTCCGTCACCATCCAACTTTGGCAAACTGTATCCGATATAAGCAGCTCCGTGCGCGATGCCGTCGCGTCATCCGCGATAGCAAGAAGGCAAGCTGGAAATTCTTTATTAGCTCATTTAACACCTTCACTCCCTCCTCGGAAGTTTGGAGTCGGCTTCGACGGTTCTCAGGCGCGCCTAGTTCCTCCCCGGTCTCTGGGCTCACTGTCGCGCATGATACCTTAGTGGACCCCGTCAGAATTTCTAACTCGTTGGGTCAGCACTTTGCTGAGATTTCGAGCTCTTCAAATTACCCACCAGCGTTTCTCCCGAAGAAACGTGCAGCGGAAGTGCGACATCTTGCTTTCTCCTCTCAAAATCGCGAAAGCTACAATACTGTTTTCTCCATGCGGGAACTCCAACATGCCCTCTCTTCTTCTCGCTCCTCCGCCCCAGGACCGGATGGTATCCATGTCCAAATGTTGCTGCATTTATCAACCCATAGCCTGCGTTACCTCCTTCGCCTTTACAATCGAATTTGGACCGACAGTACCTTTCCCAGGCGATGGCGGGAAGCTATTGTCGTTCCCGTTCCGAAACCTGGAAAGGACAAACATCTCCCCTCTAGCTATCGCCCCATTTCTCTCACGAGTAGTGTCTGTAAGGTTTTAGAGCGTATGGTGAATTACCGTTTAGCTTGGTGGCTGGAATCCCGCAGTCTTTTAACACCTGCCCAATGCGGATTCCGAAAGCATCGTTCTGCAGTTGACCATCTTGTTGCTCTCTCCACTTACATCATGAACAATTTTCTCCGGAAACGCCAAACGGTAGCAATATTTTTTGATCTGGAGAGAGCATACGATACCTGTTGGAGGACAGGCATCCTCCGCACACTGTTCTCTTGGGGCTTTCGAGGCCGGCTGCCCCTTTTTCTTCGCGAATTTATGGCAGAGCGCACATTTAGGGTGCGGGTGAACACTACTCTCTCCCGTACTTTCTCCCAAGAAAACGGGGTACCCCAGGGCTCCGTGCTGAGTGTTGTACTGTTTGCCATCGCCATTAATCCAATTATGGATTGTCTCCTTCCTGATGTCTCGGGCTCCCTCTTTGTGGACGATTTTGCGATCTTCTACAGCTCTCAACGGACCAGCCTGCTTGAAAGACGTCTTCAAGGATGTCTCGATCGCCTCCACTCGTGGAGCATCGAAACCGGCTTCCGTTTCTCACCCAGTAAGACCGTTTGTGTTAATTTTTGGCGACGTAAGGAGTTTCTTCCGCCCTCCTTACATCTAGGTCCTGTCAACCTTCCGTTTTCCGACGTCGCTAAATTCTTGGGTCTTATGTTTGACAGAAAACTGTGCTGGTCCTCCCACGTTTCCTATCTTTCGGCTCGCTGTCTGCGTTCCCTTAACACCCTCCGTGTCCTGAATGGTACCTCCTGGGGAGCGGACCGAGTGGTCCTTCTCCGCCTCTATCGCGCCTTAGTGCGCTCGAAATTGGACTATGGAAGCATAGTCTACTCCTCTGCTCGGCCGTCTATTCTTCGGCGTCTCGACTCTATCCACCACCGTGGATTACGTTTAGTGTCTGGAGCTTTTTACACCAGCCCTGTGGAAAGCCTTTATGCTGAGACTGCTGAACCTCCGCTGTCCAATCGGCGGGCAGTCCTTCTGAGTCATTATGCTAGCCATCTGTCTTCCATGCCTGCTAATCCAGCCCATGAACTTTTTTTCGACACCTCCTTTGATGTCGGGTATGCAGGCCGCTCCTCCTCCCTACTACCCCCAGGAGTCCGCTTCCGTCAACTGCTCCATTCTCTCTCCTTCCGCTTTCCTAAAACCTTCTTGACAACTTGGGGTACAGCACCGCCTTGGCTCCGTCCCCGGATCGACTTGCTCAGAGACCTATGTCAATTTCCCAAGGATGGTACCCCTACACTTGTTTACCGTCGGGCATTCGCTGCTCTATGTGCACAAATGACGGAAGCCACATTTATTTACACCGACGGCTCGAAAACATCGTTAGGTGTAGGGAGTGCCTATATTGTTGGCGACACCCCAAATCACTTTCGGCTTCCCGACCAGTGTTCGGTTTATACTGCGGAGCTTTACGCTGTTCTCCAGGCTGTCCACTACATCCGCCGCCATCAGCGGATACAGTACGTAATCTGCTCAGATTCTCTCAGCTCTCTCCTAAGTCTCCAAGCTCTTTACCCTGTGCACCCTCTGGTCCACCGGATTCAGGACTGTCTGCGCTTGCTCCACCTGGGGGGCGTCTCAGTGGCGTTCCTCTGGCTCCCGGGACACGCTGGTATCTGTGGGAATGAGGCGGCCGATATAGCGGCCAAGGCTGCAGTCTCTCTTCCTCGGCCAGCTATTCACTCTCTTCCGTTTACCGATCTACGGAGCGGTTTATGTCGCCAAGTTGCTCATTTATGGCATGCGCATTGGTCAACACTTCCCCACAATAAATTGCGGGAAGTGAAAGCCCTTCCTTCCGCTTGGACCTCTTCCTCCCGAACGCGTCGTCGGGAGGAGGTAATTTTAGCTAGACTCCGGATAGGGCACTGTCTTTTTAGTCATCGACATCTTTTAAGCGGTGATCCTCCCCCACTCTGTCCCCACTGCTCTCAGCTGTGGACGGTCAGACACCTTTTAATTGAATGCCCCTATTTTAATCCGTTACGCTCCCGTCTACAGCTATCGCCTGATCTATCGTTGATTTTAGCAGATGACACGCGCTCAGCTGACCGCGTTCTACAGTTTATTAGTGACAGTGAAATGACGTCAGTCATTTGATTCTTTTTTTTTTTTCTTTTTTTTTTTTCTTTTTTTCTTTTTTTTTTTTTTTTTTTTTTGGGACAACCAACCCCTTTCTATAGTGGATTTTTAAGCATTCCTTCTGCCTTTCGTTTCTCAAATTTTATGACTTTGTTCCCCTTGCTGCTGATTTTAAATTTCGTTTTTTTCCTGTTTCCTACGTCACGGGTTGGGCGCTAATGACCATAGAAGTTTTGCGCCCTAAAACCACAAAAAAAAAAAAAACTCTCGTTCGAGGTGATCGACGTATCACAGTCAGACGCTTCTCTGCTCAACTGGATGTCTTCGTTGGTAGCGCTGAAACATGCGTTGAGGTACTCAAGATTGTGACCGCTGCATTCTTCGCCACCTAACTGAAGACCATACAGAGCAAAGAAAGACGATCTGTGCTGTCACAAGGCTGACCGTGACAATTTTTTGTCCACCATTATTACAGGGGATGAAACATTTGTTCATCACTTCGAACCAGATACAAATCGGCGATTCACGGAGTGGCGCCACATTACCTCTCCTCTGCAGAAGAAGTTTGAAGCCGCACCGTCAGCCGGTAAAGATACTTTGAAGGGGTCATTCTGTTCGATTTACTCCCTCATAGCGCAACGATCAACTCTGAAGTGCACCGTGCTACCCTCACGAAACTGAAGAAACGACTTCAGCGTGTTCATCGCTCTTCTCCATAACAACAAAAGGCCACACAGAAGTCTGCACACTTGATATGAACTGACAAAACTTCGTTGGACTGTTCTTCCTCATCTACCGTACAGTCCAGATCCCACGTCTTCCAGCTCCCATCTTCTCGGGAAGCAGTACGTGGACGATGGGGAGGTTACTCGTGCAGCAAGGTGTTGGCTCAGTCGTCGACCAGTGGAGCTGTACCACGTGGTCATACAGACTCTCCCAGTAAGGTGAAGTAATGCCGTTACATTCAACGGAGGTTATGCTGGATAACAGGACTTTGTAGCAAAAAGAGTAGGCAATGATGTGGTTTATTGCAATCCCGAATAAAATGAACTTTCTTTTACAAAAATGTGTTACCTTACTGAATGCCGCTCGTAATGAGGATATGGCACTCCAAAATTAATGCACGAAGAAACAGCATGTGGAAGTACCATGCAGAACCAATAACAATTGTCGTAGATGAAAGTACTTGGGTTAAAAATGAGGTAAGGCAAAGATACTATATCTCTCCCCTGCTCTCCAGCATCTGCATTGAACAAGCAAGGACGGAAATTAAAGAAATGATAAATTCGCAGATGACACTGCTATCCTTACTGAATCCGGGGAAAAACTGCAGGACGAGTTGAATGGAGTAAACAGCGTGATGAGCACACATTATGAGCTGAGAGTAAACACAAGAGAGAGAAAGTAATGAGTGGAGGAAGTGCCAGTAAGGATAAGGATAAAGGATAGTGTCGCACACTACCAGCTATCCCTGACTCCTTGATTTCCGCCTCACTATCCATAACCGCCCCATCCATCGTACTGAAACGTCTCGGACCAAACCTCGACTAAACCTAACAAACCATCAATGCAGAGAGTTTAAACAGCAGTGTTCCTACACCGATACTGAAGTCTTTAAAATATCATATGGCATTGGTTAGAGGGTCTGTCCACTGGGCTACTTGATGAAATTGTAAATATTTCTTTTCTGATTTAAATGAAGTCTTTGTGAACCTGTCTCTCAACGACACAACTTCATATAGGATAAAACGTCTTCAATGAAAAAATATAACTGCAACGTCTCCTTCTCTACAGATAACAGTTTAAAGAGAAATCTTGTACATTCAGTAGAGATTGCCTGCGATTGGTTTTCCAATTCAGGGGTTTACAAACTAACCTGTAATAACTGTCTTTCATATTATACTGGTGAAACAGGCAGAGCTGTGAAAACAAGATATAAAGAACACCTGTTAGGTAAAAAAAGAGCGAATATACACAGTTCTACTTTTGCTGAACACCTCCTGATAGCCAGTCATACGCCTAAACATTTAGAAGACACTGTTATCCTACACAGAAAAGTCAAAGGGCGTAGATTAGATCTGTGGGAAGAGTTACAAATTTTCAAACATCTTGAGCTCAAGGACGGTAATATACTGAATGACCAGTTGAACCTTGCTTGGAGACAATTTTTCGAAGGCTTTAAACCTGTACTGTTTATGGTATAACATTAATGCTGGTAACCTTAGTGGTTTATTTCCTCAGGAAGCTATGATGCACCTTCAATGCTTTAAGCTCACTACCCCTTATGTAAGGTGGTTTTGTCACGATGTATGTTTGCTACTACATCGATCCTTATGTGATTTTTGTCCGGCTCTAAAATTTTGGTTTTCCCTGTGAATGTGTATTAACAGGATCGTGTACCAGTGTTCGTAATTCTTTCTTGACAAGAGCCATTAATGTCAATTTTAAAGTTCTGACATATATACTGTTTGTGGGCTTCACTAATATAGTAATGTAATTTTTTATATTTTGGCTGTATATGCCACTGGTCGTAAGTTTCTCGGCGTAAGCGCCACCTCTTTTTTTTTATGTATAACTATATTATTTGTACCAATGCTCCCATACTGTTATAACGGGAGTGCTAATTTCCTTCCTTTTTATTGTTACTTTAATACTGATAATTCACAGGTTGCCTTTGTACGCCAATTGGCACATGTTTCTCGTCACGAGCGCCACCCGCCCTGGTCTCAGAGTAACCACGCTCGCCGATTACACTCAGTCGGTTGTGAGCTCTGCAAGATGCATGTACTATTTTATATTTACATGACAATCCCTAATTCTAGGGATATATTTCATTTTTGACAAATGGATCTATGCCGACATTTGTAAAAACGGCGATGGTACATTAGTCCTTACTAATGTAAAATTGTAAGTACCAGTCGTCGTTCTCATATTTCTGTAATGCAAGAGCTCTCTAATTTGTGTTAAAATCTATTCTTGACTTAAGTTTCATACTTTCCTAATGTAAGTTATGATGTTCATTGTCCTTAGGCTACCTTCTGATGAATACAAATTTATATTAGTCGAAACCTGGGTAAAGAATCTCTTTATACATTGCAACTGGTCGGCTGTTTATAATTTTATTACGTGGAACCGTTGCTGTTGTGCAGCTATGTTTAAAATAATATAGTTTGTCTAAATCACCAGTCTTACGCCTGCAGGCTGCGTACACTACGATGAATACATATAATCGGTTGTCGAATCGAGCTTCTTGGAGTGTAAATGGTCTGAGAAATGCGGTCAACGCTTTAACGACTCAGAGGAATTCTCTGAAGACGAATGCTAGAATGTCTGGAGATTTACTCTCGAACCCGATCTGAAGTTGACAGGTTACAGTGTCTAGTGTGTTGTCCAGTTTACAACATGTGTGCCCTTTGTGGAAGACATGAAAAGCATAAGCGCCAAAACTTACTGTTATACGAAAGGAGAATAACACTTTCTCTCTCGAAATTTCTGTTTTTGTTTAGTCACCTATTTATCACCAATTACATTCAGTTTTTACGTTTATATCAGTTACCACAAGCATTTATAAAGGTTAAGTGTTATTTGGACTGCTCCCTTGTTTACATTCGCTTCAAATTGTAATGAAGGCTTTTGATGCTAGTTTGAAACTAGTAGGCAAGTCTTGTCTTTACAATTACAAGAACCAGTTCCAAACGTACACTGAAGGGCCAAAGAAAATGGTACCCCTGCCTCATATCGTGTAGGCCCCCGCAAGCACGCAGAACTGCCGCAACGCGACGTGACATAGATTCCATTAACGTCTGACGCGGTGTTGGAGGGAACTGACACCATGAATGCTGCGGGTCTGTCCATAAATACGTAAGAATACGAGGGTGTGGAGATCTCTTCTGAACAGCGCGTTGCAAAGCATCGTAGATTTGCTCAATAATGCTAATGTCTGGGGAGTTTGTGGCCAGCGGAAGTGTTTAAACTCAGAAGAGTGCTCCTGGGGCCACTCTGTACCAATTCTGGACATGTGGGCTGTCGCATTGTCCTGCTGGAATTGCCCAAGTCCGTCGGAACGCATAGTGGACATGAACGGATGCAGGTGAGCAGACAGGATGCTTACATACGTTTCACCCGTCAGAGTCGTATCTCTAGACCTATCATGGGTCCCATATCACTCCAACTACACACGCCCCACACCACTGCTGGGCTGAGTGGCCGAGCGGTTCTAGACGCTACAGTTTGGAACCGCGCGACCGCTACGGTCGCAGGTTCGAATCCTGCCTCGGGCATTGATGTGTGTGATATCCTTAGGTTTAAGTAGTTCTGAGTTTTAGGGGACTGATGACCTCAGAAGTTAAGTCCCATAGTGCTCAGCCATTTGAACAAAACCACACCGTTACAGAGCCTCCACCGGCTTGAACAGTCTCCTGCTGACGTGCAGGATCCACGGATTCATGAAGTTGTCTCAATACCGGTACACCACCATCCACTCGATACACTTTGAAACGAGACTCGTCCGACCAGGCAACACGTTTCCAGTCATCAACAGTCCAGTGTCGGTGTTGAAGAGCCCAGGCGAGGCATAAAGCTCTGACGTCGTGCAGTCATCAAGGGTACACCAGTGGGCCTTCGGCTCCGAAAGCCCATGTCAATTAGGTTTCGTCGAATGGTTCGCACGCTGACACTTGTTGATGGCCCAGCATTGAAATCTGCAGCAATTTGCGGAAGGGTTGCACTTTTGTCACGTTGAACGATTCTCTTCAGTCGTCGTTGGTGCCGTTCTTGCAGGATCTTTTTCCGGTCGCAGCCATTTCGGAGATTTTTATGTTTTACTGGAATTCTGATATTCACGGTACACTTGTGAAATGGGCGTACGGGAAAGTCCCCACTTCATCGCTTCTTCGTAGATACTGTGTACCACAGACTGGAACCGCGCGATCGCTACGGTCGCGGGTTCGAATCCTGCCTCGGTCATGGATGTATGTGATGTCATTAGATTAGTTAGGTTTAAGTAGTTCTAAGTTCTAGGGGACTGATGACCTCCACTGTTAAGTCCCATGGTGCTCAGAGCCATTTGAACCAATTTTTGCTGTGTACCATTGCTCGTTCGCCGACTGTAGTACCATGTTCAAACTCACTTTAATCTTGATAACGTGCAACTGTAGCAACAGTGACCGACCTAACAACTACGCAAGACACTTTTCGTATTATACAGGCATTGCCGCCCGCAACACCGTATTCTGCGTGTTTACATATCTCTGTATTTGCATACCCATGCTTATACCATTTCTTTGGCGCTTCAGTGTACAATTATAAGTCATATTACCCATGGTCTGTTATCTTACCTACCGTAGGAGGATGGTTGGCAAAATAGTCTTTTTGGATACTGTTTAAAATTCCAATTTCGTTTATCTTTTTATGAAAGACGAGAAATGTATGCCAGACATTTGGCAAGAATTTATGCCTTCACACATGCACTTTTACAGGACTTAGACAATGTTGTCGAAATATGCGTCATCTCTTCTCGCTTTATCCCAAACGGCATTGTGAACTACTACTCACACTTTTTCTTATATCTAGCTTAGTTTGTTTTTATTACCACACCCTCTGCTTGTCAAATGGGTTAGTTGGGAGTAGTGACGTTCATGGAGACCTTTCCCCTCCCCTTCCCTCGCCTTACTCTGATCATACTGTGGCGTGGATAAAAGAGGTTCGTTGGCCCAACTTTGTTCTGCCAAAGAAAAGACAGAAATAACAATACAAGATACGAAGACCATAAGGAAAAATATATTCCTCTACGACAACGAGCCTCATACCAATACTGGTCCATAAATATCTTCATACATGATACATTTGTCTGCTGTCAACGTGAGGGGTTCTGTTTTGTACATTCATATTTTCATTTATCTGACAGAAGAAGCTAACTACGTCTTCAGGTCGATTCCTGCTCTGGCGTGCAGGTATTATCAGTGCAATTCAGTGGCAAGGGTATTCGCGGTAACTAGCGCAACGAACTATTCTGTAACGAGCCGCTGAGGACCAATTGTTCTACACATTAAACACTCAGCAAACAGTCGTGTTTGAATTATGACAGCTTGTTGGAAAACTTGGTCTCACCGTGTATTTTCTCCTCGTGTAGTTCGTCCATCAGGTCTCATCCGATTTATATTCAGAAGTACGTAATTTCTTTTTTCTTCCGAGCGGTGTAGCCGCGCGATCTCAGGCGTCTTGCCACGGTTCGCGCGACCCCCTCCCCCCCCCCCCCCCCCTGGAGGTTCGATGATGATGATGATGATGATGATGATTATGATGATGTTTGGTTTGTGGGGCGCTCAACAGCGCGGTTAACAGCACCCTTACAAATTCCCAAACTTTGATCCGCTCAATCTCGCCACCTTCATGAATGATGATGATGAGGCCAACACAAACATCCAGTCATCTCGAGGCACGTGAAAATCCCTGACCTCCCCGGGAATCGATCCCGGGACACCGTGTTCGGGAAGCGAGAACGCGTCCTCGAGCCCACAAGCTGGACCGGAGGTTCGAGTTCTGACTCGGGCATGGGTGGGTGTGTTATCCTTAACGTAAGTTAAGCACTCTGTAACCCTAGGGTTCGATGACCTTACCAGTTAGGTCCCATAGGAATTTACCATAAATTTCCAAAATTTTCTTTATTTTGCCTTCATGGTTGCTAAGAAAAATTGGAGAGAAAGTACTCCTTATACAACACGCTGTTTGATTAGTTTTCTTTTGCCCAAACATGTTTCAACACTTTTATGTACTATCGTCATCAGGAGTTTAGTTTATTTTCTTTCCGATAATTATTATTACGTATTAACCATATGTGGTTACATGAATTTTTGGCTTCAAAGATATTCCAATGACCGAAAGATCAATAAATAAGCTGCACAGTGTGGAACTGTATCAAGTGGTTTTCTGAAGTTAACGAAGGCGGCATGAGCCTGTCTGCTTTTGTCTCTGCCTCTCCATTTTACCAGAGGATTCTGAATCCCACACGAGTTCTCGCACAGCCGAGAATGTCGCTGCAACACGTACATTACATGTTAAGGAGCGCGAGACAAATTTACAACTATCTGTACCAGATAACAAAGGAGCAGGCACTAAATACGCGCTGATATCACAAATGTAATTTATGAGTCTGTACAGCCGACGTCGAGAAAGCTATGTATGTAGGATGCCCTACTTAAAAATCAGCGAACGGAGCGGTTCGCACATTGAACTTGCGTTCAGTAGGAGATGAGCTAAACTTCTGTTTGGCCATCAAGATCCAATTTTTTTCTTGGTATCATGGGAACGACATTTCTCGCGACGTCATTCAATACAATATTCCCGGTATTCTTCCCGCGACAAATCAGCATAAAAGCTCGATTTTTGAACCATAACCTCCATCACATCCGTCAGGAAGAACTGCCATCGTGCTACTTTTGCGGGGATAGTGGTGCTCCTTGGAATGCAAGGCAGACATAAAACTACCAGTACACATAATGTAACTTATAGCGCCATGTGAGGTGTGTGAAGAACTGTGTAGTGGTCTAATTTCCAAATTAGTGCCAGAGACCTAACAACTTTTCATCATTGCTTAAGATTAAAACATATGACGTATCAGCTCTGCTCATGTGTGTCTAACTACACTCCTGGAAATGGAAAAAAGAACACATTGACACCGGTGTGTCAGATCCACCATACTTGCTCCGGACACTGCGAGAGGGCTGTACAAGCAATGATCACACGCACGGCACAGCGGACACACCAGGAACCGCGGTGTTGGCCGTCGAATGGCGCTAGCTGCGCAGCATTTGTGCACCGCCGCCGTCAGTGTCAGCCAGTTTGCCGTGGCATACGGAGCTCCATCGCAGTCTTTAACACTGGTAGCATGCCGCGACAGCGTGGACGTGAACCGTATGTGCAGTTGACGGACTTTGAGCGAGGGCGTATAGTGGGCATGCGGGAGGCCGGGTGGACGTACCGCCGAATTGCTCAACACGTGGGGCGTGAGGTCTCCACAGTACATCGATGTTGTCGCCAGTGGTCGGCGGAAGGTGCACGTGCCCGTCGACCTGGGACCGGACCGCAGCGACGCACGGATGCACGCCAAGACCGTAGGATCCTACGCAGTGCCGTAGGGGACCGCACCGCCACTTCCCAGCAAATTAGGGACACTGTTGCTCCTGGGGTATCCGCGAGGACCATTCGCAACCGTCTCCATGAAGCTGGGCTACGGTCCCGCACACCGTTAGGCCGTCTTCCGCTCACGCCCCAACATCGTGCAGCCCGCCTCCAGTGGTGTCGCGACAGGCGTGAATGGAGGGACGAATGGAGACGTGTCGTCTTCAGCGATGAGAGTCGCTTCTGCCTTGGTGTCAATGATGTTCGTATGCGTGTTTGGCGCCGTGCAGGTGAGCGCCACAATCAGGACTGCATACGACCGAGGCACACAAGGCCAACACCCGGCATCATGGTGTGGGGAGCGATCTCCTACACTGGCCGTACACCACTGGTGATCGTCGAGGGGACACTGAATAGTGCACGGTACATCCAAACCGTCATCGAACCCATCGTTCTACCATTCCTAGACCGGCAAGGGAACTTGCTGTTCCAACACGACAATGCACGTCCGCATGTATCCCGTGCCACCCAACGTGCTCTAGAAGGTGTAAGTTAACTACCCTGGCCAGCAAGATCTCCGGATCTGTCCCCCATTGAGCATGTTTGGGACTGGATGAAGCGTCGTCTCACGCGGTCTGCACGTCCAGCACGAACGCTGGTCCAACTTAGGCGCCAGGTGGAAATGGCATGGCAAGCCGTTCCAGCATCTCTACGATCGTCTCCATGGGAGAATAGCAGCCTGCATTGCTGCGAAAGGTGGATATACACTGTACTAGTGCCGACATTGTGCATGCTCTGTTGCCTGTGTCTATGTGCCTGTGGTTCTGTCAGTGTGATCATGTGATGTATCTGACCCCAGGAATGTGTCAATAAAGTTACCCCTTCCTGGGACAATGAATTCACGGTGTTCTTATTTCAATTTCCAGGAGTGTATATATGCAAAGTAATATACAAACCTGACGCCTATCCGTTGCTCTTTACTACATTAGAATAATTTTGAAGCAAAAATTTCACATAATCACAAGTTGTTAATGTGTAATAATAATTATCGGAAAGAAAGAAACAAAGAAACTGAAACATGTTTGTGTGAAAGAAAACTAATCAAACAGCCTGTTGTATAAGGAGAAGTTTCCCTCCTATTTTCCTTAGTCTACATCTACATCCATACTCCGTAATCCACCATACGGTGCGTGGCGGGGGGTACCTCGTACCACAATTAGCATCTTCTCTCCCTGTTCCACTACCAAACAAAAGGAGGGAAAAATGACTGCCTATATGCCTCTGTACGGGCCCTAATCTCTCCTATCTTATCTTTGTGGTCTTTCCGTGAAATATAAGTTGGCGGCAGTAAAATTGTACTGCAGTCAGCCTCAAATGCCGGTTCTCTAAATTTCCTCAGTAGCGATTCACGAAGAGAACGCCTCGTTTACTCTAGAGACTCCCACCCGAGTTCCTGATGCATTTCCATAACACTCGCGTGATGATCAAACCTACCAGTAACAAATATAGCAGCCCGCCTCTGAATTGCTTCTATGTTCTCCGTCAATCCGACCTGATAGGGATCCCAAACGGTCGAGCGGTTCTCAATGGAGACGAATAAATAAGAGCTACAGCCTCCAAAGATGATTACGTACTCCTGAATATAAATCAGGTGGCATCTGATGTACGAACTACACAGAGACAATACGCGGTGAGACCAAGATATTCCGACAAATTGTCATAGGTTAGACACCACTGTTTGCTGAGTGTTTTAATGTACAGAGCCATTGGTTCCCAATGTCTCGGTGTGGAATAATTCGTTCTGTTAGTTGCCGCAAATACCTTTGCGACCAGAAGGGGCGTTATCTACGCCTTCCGACTTATTTATTCGGAATTCTAGCAAAGCTCTTTTAAAGTCTGATATTGGACCCGCTAGTGATTCCACATTAACTTCCATTTCTCCCTCTGCGACATCAGCAGACAGTTCTTACGCCTCACATAGGCATTCAGTGTACTCTTTGGACCCATCTGCTCTCTTCTCTGCGTTTAACACTGGAATTCCTCTTGTGTTGTCAATGTTGACGCCCTTGTTTTTAACTACACCGAACGCTGTTTTGACTTTTCGGTATGACGAATCTCTCCTTTCGACTACCTTTTTCTTTCCGGTTTCTTTACATTTTTTCTGCAGCCATTTCGCTTTATCTTCGCTGCTCTTCCTGTATTTCACTCCTTAGAGACTCATATTATTGCATTCCTGTCTTTTCCTGATTATGTTTGCATTTCGTCGGTCAAATGAAGTGTTTTTCTGCTACGAAAGGTTTCATCGCAATTACCTGCCTTGAACCTATGTTCGTCAATCCAGCTTTCGTGACTGCCGTTTTTAGGGATGTCCATTATTCTTCAACTGATCTACCTACTATGAGTCTCACTATCGCAGTATCTAGCGCTTCAGACGCACTTCATCATTATTTAGTACGTCAGAATCCCAGACCACCTGGCTAGCCGCGCAGTCTAACACGCTGCTTCCCGAGCGAGAGGTCGCCGGCACGAATCCGCCCGGCGGACTGGTGTCGAGATCCGGTGTGCCGGTCAGCCTGTGGATGGTTTTTTAGGCGGTTTTGCATCTACCTTGACGAACGCGGGCTGGTTCCCCTTATGCCGCCTCACTTGCGCTATATCGGCAATTGCTGCGCAAACAGTCTCCAAGTATCCGTACACCATAATTAGTCTACCACGCAAACATTTGGGGTTACGCTAGTCTGGTATGAGACGTTCGCGGTGGGAGGGGTAGGGGCAGGGGGCTTTGTCAATGGGGGCCGAACCGCACAGTAACCCTGGGTTCGGTGTGGGGCGGCGATGGGGTGGCTGGACTGCTGTGGCCAGCTGTGGGGTTGTGAACCACTGAGAGCTACGGCGAGACGAAGCGTCTCCGTCGTTTCCAGGTCCCCATTTAAATACGCAATACACACGACAGAATCCGAGTAATTTGCGTACCAATCCTCCCTAAAGATCTATTACGCTTTAGCCCAACTCTTCGTCACTACTATAAGGGGCAGTCAAATGAAAACGAGACAGATGGAAAAAGTAAGTATACTGTTTATTATTTCAAAAGCAATTCCCACAACTGTTGACACATTTATCCCACTGTGAGACAAGACAATCAGTGCCTTCATGGAAAAAGACTTGCAGTTGCCTGGAGAATTTTGATTGTATCTCGGCGTGCTCCTCTTCATCCAAAGCAAATCGACGGACTCGAATGTCATTCTTCAGGGCTCCAAAAATGTGGAAATCGCACGAGGAGAGATCGAGACTGTATGGAGGATGTGCGAGGGCGAGACTTCTGCAGCGACAACCTCGTCGCCACATGAGCGGGCATTATCATGCAGCAGAATGATGCCGTCCGTCTACATACTCGGCCGTTTGGACTGCGCGTTAATTGCGTCACCGTCTTCCAAGAATTCAGTGAGCAACGGGCCTCGCAGTCAAAGAACTAGGGGTAGCTGTTGTTTGGACTGCGCTACACAAGTTTCGCTCAGAAGGTCTTACGTATTCTCCATAGACAGCCGATCGCTCCCCATTTGATTTCCATATTCGTGGAGGACCGGTGAAAGACACCTGTGATCGGCGATATGCTTCCGATGAAGAGGTAAGCCCTGGTGTATTATCATGTTTCCCCAGGCAACTGCAAACACTTTTCCCTGAAGACACTTGCTTGTCTCGCAATAGGATAAATGTGTTAACAGTTGAGGGCATTACTTTTGAAATAATAAGCATTTTACTTGCTTCATTTGATGTATCTGGTTTTTATTTGATTGCCGGTTGTAAACTGTGGCCGGCCCGGGTGGCCGAGCGGTTCTGAGCGCTACAGTCTGGAACCGCGCGACCGCTACGGTCGCAGGTTCGAATCCTGCCTCGGGCATGGGTGTGTGTGATGTCCTTAGGTTAATTAGGTTTAAGTACTTCTAAGTTCTAAGGGACTGATGGCCTCAGAAGTTAAGTCCCATAGTGCTCAGAGCCATCTGAACAATTTTTTTTTTGTAAACTGTGATGTCTGTATCTACTCGTGGGCACGCTTTACAATTCAATATCTTACGTCTTTCTGACTGTGACGTAATCTAGCTGGAGTCTTCTCGTATCTCCAGCCTTTTCAAAGTATATCTCCTGTTTCGCAATTTTTAAGTATTGTATTAGATGTTACTAGCTTAAATTTATTGCATAACTCAATTCGTCTTCCTCCTTTCTTATTCCTACTACCAACCCCGTACCCTCCTGTAAATACGTTTTCTATTTCTTGCCTTCCAGTTCTGATTATTAGATTTTCGTGTCATTATACAAATTGAGTTACCCATCCAATGTCATCGTGAACTTTATCTCTTCATTTTCGTCTTGGTTCAAATGGCTCTGAGGACTATGGGATTTAACATCTGAGGTCATCAGCCCCCTAGAACTTAGAACTACTTAAACCTAACTAACCTAAGGACGTCACACACATCCGTGCCCGAGGCACGATTCGAACCTGCGACCGTAAATTTTCGTCTTGTGCCGTCAACATATTTATCTAATATTTGACGTTAGTTTTCTGTCGTTTCTGTTGTGAATACGCTAATCACTGAACTGTTCACAGTAACTGTCTCTCACATTTCTATTTATGATTAACCATACGCCAATTATAGTAGCTACACAACCACAAACCTTTATCTTCTTTGTATAACGTTTATCTTCATAACAGCAATAATTAATAGCAGTGCCAACAGAAGCCGGCCGTTGTGGCCGAGCGGTTCTAGGCGCTTCAGTCCGGAACCGCGCTGCTGCTACGGTCGCAGGTTCGAAACCTGCCTCGGGCATGGATGTGTGTAATGTCCTTAGGTTAGTTAGGTTTAAGTAGTTCTAAGTCTAGGGGACTGATGGCCTCAGATGTTAAGTGCCATAGTGTTTAGAGCCATTTGAACCATTTTTGAATTATAAAATTAACTAGCGGACCCGACAGACCTTGTCCTGCATGATATATTAAGCGATTAGGATATTGAACAAAGTATGAAATGAAAGACATATGATATACTAATTTCACTATTCTTTATTTTGAAATAACACCAATTTTTCTAAAAACATTTCGTTATAATCGATAATGTTTGTTTAATTTTATCTTAATGCGAGTTGATGAAAAATATTTTTAGTCGATTCCTGAGGAGTATAAATGAATAAACTTGACGGTTTTCCAACGCGAGAACACGCCACATATAATTGGCCATGTGAAAAGACCGGATTTTCTAGATCCAATCCGCAAATCGACATTGTTTGACCTCGTGACTTATTAATAGTCTTGGCAAATGCCAAGCGAATTGGAAATTGCAGACGTCTGAATGGAATGGGTGAGTCTGAAGGGATCATTGGGATTCGTGGCAGGAGTACAACTTCACCTTCAAATCTGCCGTTCAAAATTGTAGCTTCAAAACATTGGCCATAATTTTTTTTATGACTTATCCTGTACCGTTGCACAGCTTAGGTGCATTTAAATTCCGAAGCAAAATGATAGGTGAGCCAATTTTTAGTAGCAAGTTGTGTTGTGGCATTCCTGGTAAATCCAGCGAATTCAAAAATGCAACAGCACTGTTGACTGCTTCGTCAGGATCGGTAACAGTGTCGATCGATTTGAACAATATCTCATTGACGGGCAATGACTACTGTATTTTGAACGTAATAGCGTCAACATCGATATTTTTTCCGGTTAAAATAGCTCGTTCACGAAGCCACCCGTGATTAATATAATTAGCGTTTAAATCTGGAAATATGCTTTTAATCAAAGCATCTATCGTATTTACCATGTTGCAGAAATGTCTGGCGATTTGATGCGTTGGGTGTCTCCGTGTAATGGTATTGTTCCATTTCCAGTGTTGAACAATTGCTCGGAGAATGATAGTGCCAACGGATCGTTTTGCAGTTGAACACGTATATTTGTGTTACGACGTAATGCACTGACATTTCGCCACGGATAATATTGTTTTATATAATTTCATCCGCATATGTAGCGCGTGGAATCACCGGCAACGTCTGTCTAAAATCACTGGACAGCAGCAGTAAGGCACCACCGAAAAGCCTGGTGTTATTATTTAGATCTTTCATTAATCTATTGAGAGCTTCAAATGAATGCTTGTGGGCATAGTGCATTCAACCCACATAATAATTTCGCATTTTTGCAAAACTTTAGCCATACCGACATGCTTTTTTATGTGGATTTGTGTGAATGTTGAACGGCCACTTGAGTGCTGAATGTGCAGTCCGTGCGCCACCAAGCAAAGTGGCTGCAGTGCCTGATGAAGCAGTTGCTGACGCAGTGTGATTTTGTGATCGAATGCGCGCGAGTATTGGTGAGATGAGAAACGTTATTCCAGTGCCACCCGGTGCGCCCAAAAACAAAAAAATATCCACCTTTTTGACAAATTAATTCGATCGTATACATTCTTTTGTTCATCAGTGCGTAGTTGCTCATTATTTTCAACTAAATTAATTAAAGAGACCGTACTGAACTGTTGTTCGCGCTAAATCTCGCTGTTAATGATGTCTGTCGCTGAGCTGTTAGGTGAGGCATACCAAAATGGATGAGTGGCATATTCGAAATCAGAATGCAAATATCTTCAATCTTTATTAGCGCCTCGTTGTATACTTCCGGCGAAAGTCGATATTGGGATCTTGATCAGCGATCCGAATGTGCCGCAGAATGTCGTTGCTCATGGAATCTTTATATTTGTCCCAGAGCACAGAAGCTTGAGATGGAAAACATGTCGTCAATAATATGGTGAATAATTGTCGAATTTGATGAGGAGAGGAACTCAATGCTGCATCTGCAAGTGTAATATCCCAATGGTTGTCATCTTTCAGCAAATGTAATTAGCGACACGCATCATGATACGTGTCGTACAAAATGCCATTGACTATTCGCAAGTATTGGAAGGACGTCTGTCCAGGAACATTAACCAACAATAAACGCAAGAAGAAACATTCGCGTTGCTTTGGATGGACTGTGTATAATCGGCCTAATGTATTTCCCATAAATATGCCGTTGTATCCTTCAACCGGATCACCTCGCTTTCGTGGTTCCCACTTTTTTGACTGTTTGTTCCATGTGAAATATCGTGGCACATCAGTATACATTGTCTTTACGAACTGACTAGTAATACCTGGTCGGTTGCACAGTTCGAAAAACTCATTTAATGTGGTTTTTGGGGAAATTGATGCACGTTGTAGAGCAGTCTCTTCCGTGAAATAAACACGCTGTCCATTTTCAAGGTGCATGCCAAAATGTATAACAGCAGGGTCTCTTTCGTGTCTCGGAAAACCAAAAATACGCTAAACTGCTTCACTGCTGCAGATGTATCGGCCCATTTGATACCGCGTTATTTCATCGTATTCGTTAACATTGTGAACAGCAAATACAGCCATATCACTACCCTTATGGACATATTTGCATATATATTTTATGGACTTCACCGAACTGCAGAGCTCAATGTTTATGCGTGCTTTGTAGATTTTACACAGCAATGGTGAATACGGAACCACCGAGTGATTGTCAATGTCAAGTGTTGTACCGTCTGACATGCGTAACTGATGCGACTGACCACCATGGTCAGTGTCTCTACGACGATACAATGGATAACCATCGATATTAGCGGTTGTATCATTTATACAATTTTTTAGAAAATGTTTCGTACATTTTCCATTGTCCATGCACGGCGCCGTCATGTTTATAGCACCGCATGGACCATGGATCATGATAGCAGTAACAATCCGTACAATTCTTGATCGATATTTCGATCCGGAATTGCTGCTGAGATAATTTTATCAATTTCTTCAGACTGTATTTAGTCGACCAACCAAATCAAAATATGCACGTGTGGCGAAACTCGTTTTTGCAATTCAACAGAATACAGCCAGCAACTTGTTTTGCCAAATACAGAGGAATGTATAATCGAGTTCATCAACGATTTTAACTTTTGTCTGAAGACACGTTCAGTGATATCGTGCCGATCTATTGCAGTTTGACCAGGCAATAACGCAATTTTAATTTCATCCCATTTTGGATTACACGTAAATGTAATGAACAAATCTGGTAGTCCGTACGCGCACAAAAGTCATGGCGTCTTGAATATATTCTTGTATATGACGTGGGCTACCAATATATGGTTATGGAAAAATATATGAAGTAACGATGTCATTGATATTAGTTATTCCATCTACGTTACCAACAATAGAATCACGAAAATGAATCTATTCCTCGGCTCGAAGTAGCGCTTGATTACACCTGCTGTGTCGTAATCGCTCACTTTCAGTTTTCGCATACAAATCAACGCTATATTGATGAAACAACTGGCGGCATCGGAGAATATTATTGTCTTCATTGGCTCGAATCATCAACCGATTTGCGTACAAGTTCACCGCGCTCACTTCCTTGCTGGTTTCTGCACCTGCGAAGTAAAAATATAATTAAGACAAAAAGAAGTTAATCGTGCATAAAAATAAAATATTAGGTAATGACGTGTGTAGATTGTACCTGTTACTGAATTTCTTTGTTTGATATTTAAATGATATCCATCTTCTCCTTCCCAAAATATCAATGGATATTGCAAAGCGTCATAAGAGCGATGATTGTCTTCAATCGTATGCACTGTGTTATCTCTGCGTTGGATTCGTATATCTCGATGTTCAAATGCGTCGCCAACCATAACAACTGCAACTTCATTAATGGTCGATGCATTATATCGGCTCGCGTGCTGCCCAGCTGGTACTTTGTCTGCTTTGATGACGATCGTATAGTTGTCTTTTTGCAGTCTGTTTGAAACGGTGTTGAACAACTGGACCAACTGGTTGTGGTTCTGTAAGAACGGTTCTAAAATACCCACAATTTCTCGCTCCTCCATCTGCTCGATATGGTTGTACTGGCACCGTGCGTTTATTTGCTGCTCCTCATCACCCAAGAAGTAGATTTGCAGAAATTTTGAATCGGTATGAGGCATCGGCATTAAAGAACCAATTTGATGATACACTTGGCCCTCAATCTTAAATGTTGATTGAAAATTGCGATCATCCTCATTCTGAACGATTTTTGTTGCTCCAGATGATATTTGAAAGTACGAATTGAATTGGCGAATTTTACACAAAAACAATTTAGATTGAGAAGTAGCTCCATCCAATAGTGTTTTCAGTGGTTCTGGCGGCGAATTCAGTGGTGGCAATACAACTTTTCCAGACGCGCAGCAGAAACCTGCCGATTCACCTTTGTATTTGAGTGCATGACAGTGTTGGCATTGTTTGTTCATAGCACCGATTACAATTTGTGAATGTGACGAATAGTCGATGTCCGACTCGTATTCAAACGCAAGGCGAAGTGTGATGGACGTGTCAATGCGCGATACACTTGCAGACTCTGCTGTTCACGTGTTCTGAGTGTGTCGGTGACTCGTTGACGGGCCAGTCTTTGTCTCAATGCATGAGCTCGAAGGCGTTCGTTGCGTTGCTCTTGACTTCCATTAGCACGTCTGATTGCAGCCTGGTTTCTTAAATTTTCATTGTCCGTCAATTGATCTTCTGCCGATCTATTTAACCGACGGTTCTGGACAAATTGTGAATTCCGAGTGCGTCGACCAATATTTCCTCCTCGTCCACGAAGACGTGGCATTGTTTTATGTACGTAACTTATATGTGAATATAATACACTTAATATTCACTAAAATGCGACACCTGAAGTATCAAAAGACACCGTACAAAAAAATTAAAATGTCAGAATAACGACACACATAATATGATAGACTCAAATTAAAATGTCGAAAAATAAACGAAATCGTATGCACGTAACTTATATCTGAATATAACACGCTCAATATTGCACACAAAAATGCAACGCCACCTACCGTGCTGATTTAAGAATGTAAATGTTCCAGGCCCCACTTGGACGGATACACAAAAATCCATTCAAGTCGACCCAGCCGCTTAGTTGCAGTACAGATAAATAACCTAGATACCGACTGCAGCGCCATCTGCCTGGCTGATTTGTGAATCTAAACCATCCACGGTGGCACCCAGCCGCATAAAAAAAAAAAAAAAAAAAAAAAAAAAAATCATTCAAATCGGTCCAGCCGTTTAGGAGGAGTTCAGTGGCATACACACGTACAGTAGAATTATATATATAAAGATAAGAAACGTAATAACAGAACTGAAGCATTTCACCTCTAGGAGATAGGTCACTATTAAGTGTCAAGATACCGCAAGATGCGCTTCCAGAAGCCGCTCCTCGTTGTAAAATAAAAACTCTGTGATGATGACGGTCTTGTGTTCCGATTTCTAATCGCTTACTGACGCACTTAAGAGGGGAGGGGGAGCTTCAGATGTTCGCTTCTGATCTTCCAGTAGGAGACAATCGCTTACTTCTTCTAGGTTACATGAGCTATCTAGTAGTCATACTCCTGCCTCTCGTTACAAGTGTAAATTTTGCCCTTCTGTATTTCCTTACCATCGGCCAACGATGATACTCCCTGTAGGCAACAGGCTCATCAGCGAACAGTGTGATAATTCTGTTTAATGGTGTGGCCATCGGTATTCTGCCAACGTGTGTTGTTTCCACTTTATGCGTAATCTTTTCGACGACCGATCCACCTGTCTTCTTCAGGTGCTGCAAACCCAGAAATCTGGCGAGTGCGTGATTAAGGAGTCTATAGAAATAATTGTTAGAAAATCGAATAAACAGGACGAAGGTTATTGCTCGAACAGGACTTGGGTTGGGGCACTCAGTTTATTAATTACATCCACCAGAGTTGGAAAACAATGAGAGAATGATATGTGTTCCACGGAATATCGGTGCGGGCTCTGATGAAACAGAAGAGGGTCGAAGGGCGTTCGGAGTCGAATTCGGCTAAAACAGCCGCGCAAGGACGACAACAGTTCAGAGTAATGGCAAAACTCGCAGCACCTCAAGAAGACTTTAATGTAAGAATCCGAAAATGTCATTATTGTTACAAAACAATGATGCAATTATCGCTCAAAATGGTATCTTTGTAGTTAATCGGCGGGGTAGATAGTTTAACTTACCTTTAATTTCGATTCTCAGATGTTTTTATTAACTGATGTGCAGAATTTTAGCCATGTGTCGTCTTTCTTCTGGCGTAGACATCCGGACGCACGAGACGCTGTAGGCCATTGGTCTCACTTACTGCTATACGCCTACTTAATTTTCTGGTGCGTCAGGAACACAAGCGTTTATGTAAGAGAGTTATTGTGGTGGCACCTAACGGAAATGGTTCGTGTAAAACTAATGATTTCTGTTTATCATTTGGTGGACTGAGTTAATACTGGAAGAAGTCATTGTTGAGTGTTGTTTGTTATGACTAAGTTACGTTATTCATTGTGATAACATTAGTGGCAGGGCACGTATGATGGTATTTCTGCGAAAGAGAGAACTCACTAAGACAAGAATATTTTTCATCGCAGATACACGCAGTACTGCTAAAAAAAAATAAAAAAAAGACTAGATCTGCAGTGAGGATAACTATCGTCATTTGACTCTTATGTGTATCAAAGCAGGATTTAATTGACATTTTTAATATCACTTCAGATGAAAGGAAATTTTTTTAACTAATACCCTGCTCATGTATATATTCAATTAATTTAGAGTATTTCAGTACATGGTATTTCGTACACATATCTGGGTCGTCTTCAGAAAAACTCTAAGAAAAAAGAAAAGAACAGCTGACGCACAATAAAGGAATTACACGAATGGGAGGGTAATGGGTAGGTACGACACATGTCAGACAAACAAAATGATTACAATTTCAGAAAAATTCGATGATTTATTCAAGAGAAAGAGCTTCAGAATTTGAGCAAGTCAATAACGCGATGGTCTCCACCCCTGGCCCTTACACAAGCAGGTATGTAACTTGGAACTGACTCACTGAGTAGTTGAAAGTTCTCTTGATGGAATAGTGCCAAATTCTGCCAACTGGTGAGTTAGATCGTTAGAATCGCTAGCTGGATCGAGGGCTCTGCCCACAATCGTCCAAAGGTTCTCAACAGGGGAGAGATCCGGCAACGTTGCTGCCCAAGGTAAGGTTGGCAAGCACGAAGACAGGCAGGAGAAAACTCCCAGCGTGTGCGGTCGGGCATTATTATGCTGAAATGTAAGCCCAGGATGGTCCGCCATTAAGGGCGACAAAACAGATCGTAGAATATCGTCTAGGTAGCCCTGTGCTGTGACGGTGCCGCGAATGAACACCAAAGCGATGCTGCCGTGTACAGAAATGGCACCCCAAACGATAGCGCGGCGTATGGAGGGCAACAGTCAAGTTGGTATTCCACCACTGTGTGGGGCGCCTCCAGACATTCTGTGCTGGTCAACGGGGCTCACCTCGGAGCGGGCCTCATCACTGAAGAGAATTCTACTCCAGTCAGTGAGATTCCGGGCCGAAGGCGTGTCTGGAGAAGCCCGCCATATGGCCCGACAACCAGGAATTATGGTCCGGAGTCCCATTTTTCCTCATAGCAGAACCCCTTTGGTCTGCTCGCCGGCAGCTCTGGCCGAGCGGTTCTAGGCGCTTCAGTCAGGATCCGCGCTGCTGCTACAGTCGCAGGTTCGAATACTCCCTCGGGCATGGATGTATGTGATGTCCTTAGGTTAGTTAGGATTGTTGTTGTGGTCTTCAGTCCTGAGACTGGTTTGATGCAGCTCTCCATGCTACTCTATCCTGTGCAAGCTTCTTCATCTCCCAGTACCTACTGCAACCTACATCCTTCTGAATATGCTTAGTGTATTCATCTCTTGGTCTCCCTCTACGATTTTTACCCTCCACGTTGCCCTCCAATGCTAAGTTCCCTTGATGCCTCAGAACATGTCCTACAAATCGATCCCTTCTTCTAGTCAAGTTGTGCCACAAACTTCTCCCCAATCCTACTCAATACCTCCTCATTAGTTATGTGATCTACACATCTTATCTTCAGCATTCTTCTGTAGCACCACATTTCGAAAGCTTCTATTCTCTTCTTGTCC